>NC_048418.1:4440752-4522318 GCF_013103735.1 Etheostoma cragini | reverse complement strand
TTTTTGTCTCTCATTAAGTCAAACTCTCTTCATAAAAGAATAACTGTTAAGTCAGACAGTAAAAGGTTCCGGGGGAAAAAAGAGAATAAAAGACAGCTGAAAGAGAAATATAGACTTCATTCCTTATTGATATGCTGACAACTCGGAGATCTGAGGTGCTTGGTATGACCTTTTTGTGCCTGTTTCACCCTCTGACCCCCCTCAGTGTGCTCGACACAGTTCACTGCTTTTTTTTTTTTTACAGACGCAAAGGTCTCCCATCATGCTGCTGCTTGTCACATTGCTGCTTGTCAAACTATTCAATACAATGCCAGCTCGACGGCTTCCCTTCATCTCCTTCATCTGCCTGATCCTGTTTTATTTTTCACATTTTGCTCTCTGGATTATCCATACTGATGTTACAGCCCTTTTATGAATTAACTAATTGCACATTTTATGAGCCTTCACTCTTTTTCTCATGTTGTAAGCCCCTTTGTGGTTTATGGGCAATGGTTTTTACGTACTACACTACTTACTTGAGAATTCAGAAGACTTGTTTAAAAATTGTAAGAAGTAGAAGTGCACAAACTGAGTATCAGACAAGGATGGGTCCTTGCATAAATAGCCTAGACTGGGTAAACCCCGCCCCCTCTGCCGGCGCTTTGATCTCACCTTGCAGCACGGTCTGGAAACCTGCACATTTAATTCTCCTTCAGTTCACAATTTTGCGGGAACCAATCATAAGTTGGCGTATCTACCTGGCGGATTTAACACGATGACAATAGGGAAGCGACCAAGCAGCTTCTCCTTTACATTTAACATAACGACGGCCACCGAACGCCACCGAAGCGCCGCAAACCCTTTGATGCCGTTGTTGCTTCTACATCACCAAGATCATTGGTCTGATTGGTTGAAGGACTATCCAATTGCGTACAGAGTCATTTGAACTATGCCTGTTGGTCACGCCTCTTGTGCAGAGAAAATACAGAGACTCCCTAGACCAACGCTCAATCTCAAATCTATTGAGCTTGGTTCTCAATAGCCCATCGACGACCTTGTCCCAGGCATACTCAGATTACTGCAGGGACAAAGTGGTCATGTGTACCGGTTTTGACACTTGTAAGCTTCAGCCCCAATCGATGCTGACTCAAGTGACATCACTTGTTTCAGAGTGTCCTCTGTAGCCAGAAAAGTGGTAAATAACATGTTTTCACAAATGCAGGAGCCTAGCAACCTACTCCCCCAAACCTGGAAACGGGCTCTGATGTGTAAAATCAGTGAAGTTCCCCTTTAACAATGTATTACTGGGCACGCAGATATCGGTTGGTAGAGTAGGTGCCCATATATAGAGGTTTGCTCCTCGACGCAGCGGGCCGGGGTTCGACTCCAACCTACGACCTTTGGCTGCATGTCATTCTCCCTCTCTCTCCCCTTTCATGTCTTTATCTGTCCTATCAAAAATAAAGACCAAACATGCCCAAAAAATAATCTTTAAAAAAAGAATGTATTATTGTGTGGGAAAAATATATGTAAAATCACTATGTTTTTATGGTGGTGGACCTAAATGTAAAAAAAAGTATTAGTAATGCCAGTTCTGTGCAGCTGTTCTAACAGTGCTTTGAGTTAACTACTAACATGTTCATAACATTGGCAGCAAATGACACATTTAAACATTTGATGGTGGAGTCAGATTACCAGACTTGATACTGAGGGGAACGTAAATGTCTGGAGCAAATTTCACGGCAATCCATCAAATAGCTGTTGAGATGTTTCCGCGTGGGCCGAGTGGCCAACACCGCCATCTATTGATGACCAAATGAAGCCTCGTGAAGCTTTGCGAACCATTTTGATATGAAAGCTTACTCTTAATTAGATGTACAGCACACACACACCCTTGGTAGACGTATTTCTCTATTCCCCCACGTTGAAAATGATTATCCCAGACACTGGGAGCTGGCTGGCTTCAATCCCGGGCTGCCAGATGCTTCAGGTTTAGCAGCTGTCCTACAAAAACACTCTTGAAGAATCCTAACAACGTGTAAATGAAACATACGGTAGAAACACCCACGTTTCATAATTACAGTTTGTTGTCTCCTTTTATACAGTTTTTACTGTCAAAAACAACTTCCATAAGTGCTATTAAATGACTTGTTCCTTCTCTTGCGGCATGTTAATGAAAATAAGTGAAATGGCTTTCACTTCTAAAAGGCTTCCTGTGCTTCGTGCAGATTTACACTGCCACTGAAAACAAATGCTGGCAGAGACTGATGTCAATATTCTGCACTGGCAAAAAAAATCTTTGTCACAAACTGACGGCTGTCTCGAAAAACTTCACCATTTGAAGCCTGTTTCAAAATCTGTTGCCTCTCTGATGGCATTCAAAGCTTGTTTACCCAAATACCTACAGCACATCTTCATATATCAGCATTTCTCAAATAAAGAGTTGTGACAGGAAGAGGAAAATACCTGTCAATGAAGGAAAAGGTCAAAGAAAGGGAAAGGGGAGAGATAGAGACAAAACTATACAGTACACTAAGTCTGTCAGTTGGTGTTTTTGCAAGGTAAGATACAGTGGCTTCTTAGCTCCCACTCCCACACACAGAATCAGTTTTCTGGCGTTGTTATAAAAAGAAGGAGCAGGATATCTCTACCTAGGACTATTTCTGGTGACTCCTAGACATTGTTGTGTACAGTGGATTCATTCTTATTCTCAAACAGGCATCTCATTGATCAAAAAATGCATTCTTCTCTTTCAAAGAGCTCATATTATGCTCATTTTCAGGTTCCTAATTGTATTTAGAGATTGTGCCAGATTTGGTTTAATTTTCAGAATACACCATATTTTGTTGTACTGCACATCGCTGCAGCTCCTCTTTTCACCCTGTGTGTTGAGCTCCCTGTAAGTAGTGTGTTCTATAAGTGTTCTCTGTGGGAGATGGTAAGTTCCTTCGGAGTCAACTTTGGGCTTTTTCACTTTGTAAACCTATTACATGCACAAAAAACATTTATAAAAAAAATAAAAGAGAGCAAAAAAAGCCCCAAAAATAAATTTGAGCACTTTAAATTGTTTTTTCTCAAGCAGTATTCTCACATTTGATTGATAAGGTTCACACACACAAACACACAAACACACACACACACACACACAAGCTGACAGACACCCCATGTCCCCCCTTTTGTTATCTCCTTGTTATGTCCTTATTCTTCTCACTTCCCCACTGAATCTCTTCATCATGTAACTGGATTAAAAGTGTCCGAAAGTGGAAAAGCAGCTACCAAATAACCTGATCCCTGACCCACTGGGCGACTAGAGGGGTGCAGTTGACATACGGTGTCAGATCTGGAGGAGGAAAAATAGAAAGCTGGGTTGCTTGTGATTGTCAAGCTCTCCCATGATAAAAGCAGGGGACGTATAGAAGGAAACAACAATAAAAGTGAAACAGAAGATAATCTGTTTTGGTACTGTTGGATCTCAGTGCATTTTTTTTTTCTTTTTCTTTCCTTTATTGGACAAATAGCAGTGGTGATGCACACAATAAAGGAGGGGGGGGGATGACATGCAACCAAGAGCCCTGACTGGTGACGTTGTGGTTATTTGGTATGCGCTGTAACCATTCCACAACCAAGGCACTTCCTCAGTGCACTGTAAAAAAACGGCATTGTTTTTTTACAAAGTGAATGTATTTATTTTCAGAAAACGTATGTTCCAGCCTTACATGGTTTAAAGTTTTACGCTGCTTTAACAAAAGTCATTACTAAGGAAATTGAACAAAAAAAACACTGCATCTGTCAGCGGCAGTCAGTGTATAAGGAGTCTGTTATTATTGTCAGTATAACTGTTTCACCACCAAGTCGATTTTTACTCTCATTCCTTTGTAAATCGCTTTATAGTAAAATGGTAGCAGTCTCTTGCAGTTACTGACAGCTTGAAAATGTGCTACTTTTTCAGTGCCAAAACACACAACAAAACCCCACATTGTCACCTTTTGTGTCTTTGAGAACTACTGAAAACTTCATTTTGCTACAAATAATGTTTTGGGGCGGTGTTGTCTCCTGAATCTCAAAAACACTAAAAATTGACACTTAAGAAACAATATTATGTTAAACACAAGGGCAACAGATCTCATTGAGAAGCAGAACAGAGACAGGAAACAAGGCAGTGGGAGATAATACAGACACACAGAGACAGACACAGAAAGGAAAATGCAACAAATAATCTAGGAAGACAGGTGGGGAATGAAAAGAAAACACTACAATACAAATTACATATGTTACAAATCACATGGTGAAAGTGGACCATGTCATTTATTCTAATATTATGCCAAGGGGAGGAGGGTGCACACATGTCATTACTTCCCAGAAACGCTTCTCC
This sequence comes from Etheostoma cragini, assembly GCF_013103735.1. Lineage (NCBI taxonomy): Eukaryota > Metazoa > Chordata > Actinopteri > Perciformes > Percidae > Etheostoma > Etheostoma cragini. Next base: position 4,517,967 of record NC_048418.1, on the reverse strand, counting down.
CCTCCATCCATATCCATGCAGTTATCTTGACCAACCAATAGTACGGGCTAGTGCAGACACAACATGATCCTTCATTGGCTGCCCACCCACAAACACTGCTACCAGGACTTACCCATTTGGACCTGGGTCTAGTAAAGTGGAAGGAGCTTTTACATATGTTCTTTGAAACAAGATTTCTTCTATTACATTACGTGTAATTTAGCAAGGGTTACGTGTCTTTCTCAGGGACACATTGGTGGAGTTATTACAGTGGGAATCGAACCCGGGTCTCCCACAAGCGTCACATTCAGTGCGCCATCACCACCCTTCCATTCTTAATAAAAACTCCTCTGCTGCACAGGAACGATCTAGTGGCAGGAAGCACAGCTTGTTTGGAATGCAAAGGAAATTTGAGAAAACATTATTGTCAGTGATATCAGCCATGACAGATGCAATTAAGTAAACCAGCACCCAAAAATGGAATACTTACCAGTGAAGGTGGTTGATTTAATGCATTGCTTTCAGTGAAGCATTACATCTTATACAAAATGACAGAATGATAAGCACGGAAATGCATTCTCTGTGTAATATTTATCTTGTCTTGACTGACAGCAACAAACACTACACACTGATGGTTTCAATACATTAAAATGAAATGTGTTTGTGTGTGTGTGTGTGTATGTGTTGAGTGTACTGGATTCCCCAAAAGTGCCTAGAGAGCATGGACAAATCATTACTTCATTATTTTAGGATTTGAAGGCCTGTATAAGCTAAATAAACTATGGCTATGTTAATACTCGTACATGTGTACATGTGTGTGTGTGTGTGTGTGCGTGCGTGTGTGTGTGTGCGCTTGCAGCCCAGCATGTGGTGTCTTTGATCAGCCATTAAAAGCCTGAAGGTAGAACTGAAATACTTCAGTGATAACCTCTTATTTGGACTTCTAATACTTAAAATGGACAAAGTGAACAAAATCACAGCAGGTACGGGCTTTAACTGGATTCTCCTAGGGATAGCGACAATGTGATGCTCTAAAATTCGTCTCTAAAATCTATTTCAACGAGATAGCTCAGCTTGGGACAAATGTGATTTCCTTTAATATGGTTTAACTCGGACATAATCGAGAGGACTCACTGTTAAATTACAAAGTATTGTTTCTGCAGTCATTAGCTGGACAATTTCAATCACTTAAAGAGGCAAAGAGAATTATAGCTGCCCACATCTTAGATATAAACTGTACTATAAGATACTTAAACTATAAGACTGTGTAGATCAAATACTGCATTACATTGTCTATGCCGCATAATGCCATTCCCGTTAGATATCGACCAATTCTGTGCAAGTGAACAACTCTCCTTCTACAGATTAGAACTAAAAACAATAAATCTCCATCTATCCACAAAGCCTGTCCCTGATTAATTTCAAGTGAAGCAGCTCTAGGGTTTGTTTACTTGTGCTGTTACCGTGAGAGTTTTGAATCTCCAGTTTCCGTCTTTGGGAGAGGCTTGTGTGTGCTCAACAGATATTGAACTGCTTAAGATCAGGCAAGCCATATTGATCCATTGTTTTGAGAGAGAATTTATGAATTTTATAATCCTGCAGCTCAAAATCATGTGAGAAAAGAGGGAGATGGTGTCTGTATATGAAAGCCCCACTTTGTGATTCAATCTAACACAAGTACATCCATCCTAGAGTCATCTGGCTTTTAAAAAAGGTTTAGTCTTCAATATCTAAAATGACCCATAATGCATTTTCAGATCTGGCTACTACTTTATAATATTGCCAGCATTTTCAACATTTCACACACTTTGGTGAAAGGTTTGTCAACCATGACCTCCTCCATATGAGGTTCCGTGGCACTAATAACACCATCACACTACTTCCACCTTTGCCTCTGAGAGACAATGGTCACGTTCACCATCTTATTTTTACTGTAAAATGCTAAATAACGTTAATTACAATAAACAGCTGAGGACGACGGAAATGTCATTAGTTTTTCAGGTAATGTTCATTTACTGCATATACTGTGTATGTCTATATATATATATATATATATATATATATATATATATATATATATATATATATATATATATATATATATATATATATATATATATATATATATATATATATATATACATATGTATATCTAAATAACCATTTCGATGCAGAAGTTGGTTGAATCTACAGCTGTATCCTACGTGAACGGCCTGAGGTTTATACCTGTGCGTTGGTGTGTGGATCGATCTCTTTGAGAGCAGGAAAAGTTAACCCTCACCTTGATTTCATGTTGCTCATGGAGAAGAAGAACCATGAAAGGAGTAGGGGGAAATGCAACGCTACCCAGCCACGACTAAGCGACATGCGTCGGTGCAACATTTATTTACATCGGGGGGTTCCTCTGTATCTGTAGGATTTGTAAATAGACGAGTGTTTGCTGCTTCATTCACCACAGATACGTCAAGAGGCCATAAGATGTTGTGCTCCCTAGTGGCCAAAATGTATTAATTGATAAGAAAAAAATTAATCTTGATTAAAAATTGCTCAATAATTTAAAGACAGTGTTTTTCTACCATTTTCTAAACAGCCTTGCATTGTCTGTAAATAACCCCAAAGACAACATGATAACAGTGTTGAACTGGAGGAATTTGGGCTGTTCTGCAGCCAACTGTCATGTTCAGGGTACTTGTGAGCCCCAATCACACCACAATACCTGTGCATGGTTTTCAGTGAGTCCACACTTTTGACAAGCTGCTATTAAATAGTTTAAATGATTACTTTGTACCAATTTATTCTCAAGTTTAATATGTACCCAGACTGCAGTTTGCCTCTAGTAAATCAATCCCCAACTGAGTCCGGCAAAAGCTCCTTCTGGCTCGTCGCCGTCCTTTGCCCACAAATTGGTTCTGTACATTTGTCTACACTATGCAACAGTGAATATATGGAAAGAAACCCTCTTTGTAAAACAAAAGAACGGAAGTACAAGAGGAATTTGATTGCAATCAACAATAACTACACACAAAAGCAGGCAACTGAGATTGTGTTAACAGACAGAAGTAACCGTGATTGAGTGGAGCCTCCTGAAGGGAGAGTGCTTTCAGCTGGGGCAAGTTGCCCTTAGTAAGGTTTTGTCTGATGATCCGTCTTTTTCATGCGTGGCATCAATCTCCAAGCTTGCTGTTGCTGCTGGAAAACAGTGGCAGCAAGTTGTAAGCAGAGATGATGCTGAGTCTTTCCATATTGCAAGTGCATTATCTGTCTATTCTGCTTTCTTTACATAAAAATCTGTTCAGTTTAGAATCAAATATAATATCAGGCAAATGTAAAATACAATTCTAAAGAGAAGAGCTGTATCACACTACTCAGATAAAAAGAACACAGTTATACAAAATGTTTGTCATTTTTCCAAAGATGTGTCTTCTTCCTTGATTCGATCAAATGTAGGTACCAAGAATGATGACCTGATACTGCAACTTGTACAACTTATCTGGTTGCCGTCTTTGTTTGGGTAAAGATATAAAGATAAAACTTATGAATGATGTCAAGGTTTGACGTGTATTTTGCATATATATTAGCCCTACATAGCATTGTAGATTACATCTAAAGATAACCTTAGATAGTTTAGATAGTTGAGGAGATAGCAATAGATGTATAGAGAGTTATTACCTTTTCTCAAACCTTTTCTTAACAGTGTCCTGTTATTCATATGTTCTTAGTGAAATTCTAAAAAAGGTCATTACACAGGATTTTATGAAAACTAATTTGTGATGGACAGCAAAATGCTACAGAACGTCAAGGATCACTGACAACATAGTGCAGCTGAAGAGAATCAGACTTTAAAGAAATTACCTAATGCATGTAAAATCACTTGTTTAAAGAAAAATACTCAAGAAATGGCAATTCAGTGTACTTTCAAGCCTTTGTTGAACAAAGAGTTTCATCTAGTGGGCTCACAATATAAAGAAAATGGTTCATGAAGCTTCATGAAGCCTGATGAAGCAGTAGAGTTAGCTTTGCAAGATGTTTTCGACTGAAAAAGAGATTATTATGATTGAGCCGATCGTAGTGTTCAAGAATTTACAGCACTATCTAAAATGAAGACAATTATTTCCCCATCTGTATAATGGTTTGAATGTACATGGCTGAAATTACATTACATGTAATTTAGCCGATGCTTTTATTTAACTCACAAAGCTATACATGTCAGAAGCTGCACACCTCTGGAGTAACTAGGGGTTAAGTGTCTTGCTCAGGGACACATTGGTTGATGTGTTGCAGTGGGAATCAAACCCAGATCTCCCACACCAAAGGCATGTGTCACATTCACTGCGCCATCACCGCTCAGAATACAAAGAAGAATTTGAAAAAAATCTAAATGCAAACCCATCTGTACTGAATTACTTCCTTGAAAGTAAAAGAAAATATGCTTTTTCTATTTGTTTGAATGTGATTTAAAAGCCACACAGAAATATAAGTCAGTTGTTGTATTACATATAAGGAGACATTTAGAACAGCAGGTAACTAGAAGGAAAATGACTCCTACTGCGTGTTTTAGCATTAGAGCTTCACAGCTGCCTCTAATGGTCCACCTTGAAAATCTATTTGTGTGTCTGCAATATAATGGGCCTGAAACATACCATTTTTCAAGGTTGCTTATTTTTTGTGGATAGAGTGCTTTGATGTGAAAAAGCACTAGCTGGATTGTTTCTCAGCCCCACACAGTTTAAGTGCTTTAGCTTTAGCTACAGTAGTGGAAGAAGTATTCAAGAGACTTCCCTTGCTTTATGTGAAACTAGCAATGGGGCGGCTGTGGCTCAGTGGTAGAGCGGTTGCCTGCCAATCGGAAGGTTGGTGGTTCGATCCCCGCCCCTGCAGTTATTTGACGAAGTGTCCTTGGGCAAGACACTGAACCCCGAGTTGCCCCCGGTGCTGCGCATCGGAGTGTGAATGTGTGTGAATGTTTATCTGATGAGCAGGTGGCACCTTGTACGGCAGCCCCGGCCACAGTGTATGAATGTGTGTGAATGGTGAATGTTCCCTGTAGATGTAAAAGCGCTTTGAGCAGTTGTTAAGACTGGAAAAGCGCTATATAAATACAGCACATTTACATTTACATTCACCAATGTAAAAATACTTTATTTCACGTCTGGTATTCATTATCCTGCATTCCAAGTTCCAAAGTATTAACAGGAAAAATTGCTTTTTAAGTTATGATGTTGATATGAAACTTCATGAACCATTAGTATCTGTTGATCTCTATAGATCTGGCAGTTGGTTTAAAGACAAAAGCTCAAGAAATGGCAATTCAGTGTGCTTTTAACCCTTTGTTCAACAGAGAGCGCCATCCAGTGGGCTCCGAAAATAAAGGAAAAGTTTCATTATGCTTAAGCTACATTTTCACTAAATCACTTTATGTGCTTCACTGGTTGGTTACTTGAGCACTCTCTACATATTAATTAACACAATACAGAAAATGTCAACACACCATTATTTTAATGTTCTGCTGCATCAATCTATCCATCCATCATCTCTTCCCACTTATTCTGTTAAATGGGGCAAAGCCTATTCCAGCGCACATTGTTTTATTGTGTATGCGAAAAGGTTGAACTTGTTGTTTTTAATTGCAGGTCATCTCACAGCAGACAACAACATTAAAAACTAAATTAGAAATAACTTTTGCATGTCTCTTTTAATGGCTCAAAAAATTAAACCAAGGCAATCTTACCCTGTTAGATTAGTGTCGATAAAAACATAAAGCATCCATCCTATAAAGTCAACATTTTATAGAGAAAATAAGGAAAATATGGTAAGTTAGAAATCAGCCCACACAATACCATAAAATGAGAATGAGATATTTTTATTTGAGATGAATCTAAACTACAACTGTACAAGTCACTGCACAAGGCAGTCACAAAAGGCCCAAATGAAGGAAACACTTGTGTTTATCAGCCTCCATATCCGTCTTTCATTTTGATAAATTTCCCTTTTATTATAGTTAACTGTCCCAGTTGACTCCGATTTCTAACACTGTACATAAGCTGTCTGTGTGTATATTATTACCCCTGTGAGGATCTTTTTGGTTTTCACATTTTCAGATTCATAACTTGTGTCATTTGTGGACCTCTGTTCAGCATTGCATGTAATATACTGTGCTGTTTATGACTGCACAGTAAAATGGAAAATGAACGAATCGTCGGATGGATTACTGCTGGCCCAGAACAGAAAACAGATATTGTTCCACGCACACTCACTCTGAGAACATGATATTGTCATTTTTATGACTTTCCACTCTGTCTCTCTACAATAAACAAAAGAAATATGAACTTCATTCCCGGAGAATCTGAGCTTCAATTTCCCCCGAAGAGATTGTGTTGTGAAGGGACGAGTGTATGAATATTTCCTGCTAGAGTGGGTTGTTAAACTGACTGTGAAATGGGTTTCTGAACAAGGCAGCGTCCAGCGGATTCTGTGTGGAAAGCAGGAGTGGGCAGCGCATCTAAAAGCCACCTACAATCTTAACACCAACCCCATGTGTCAAGGGTCCTTAGCTCTTCCGCAATCTAGTAGTCAATCCTGCACTACTTTATGCAAAGTGTGGAGCACCTCACTCTTACTCTTTATTTCTTTCTCCCTTTTAAGTGCTGTAAAGGCCTCCAATACCTTAACAAATGTGTTGTCATTATCTCAACCTTTTTGTTATCTGCTTCCCACCTACATTGAATCATGTAGAGATTATGCAGTAATACTGTGGCACTGCTTTACAAAAAGAGGAATCTTCAGCAGATAGAGTCAGCCATGCTGAAGAAAAAGTGAAGCATCGACCACTGGGCGGGAGAAAATTACCCACAGGAGCCCTGCTTTGCGCCGCATGGGGTCATGTGAACCTAGTGGCAGGAAACAGCGGAGGAAAATAGTGAGGAAATTACTGCTAGGCATGAAAAAGTGTGGAAATGAGACAGAGAGACAGAGAGAAGAAACGGGAGAGAAGGAGGGATCAATAAAGTAATCTTTAGTCATAGGCAGAGAACAGGCCGAGTGCTCAGGATTACTCAGTATGGGGCTATTACATGGAGAGGCCAGCAAAGCAATTATGAGTCTTGGGAGGAATTGACAACAAGATCCCCATGGAGAGAAATGATAGTGACTAGAAAGATGGAAAGGGAAGATGGTGTGTGTGAGCATGCGTGTGCATGTGTGTTTGTTTGTGCGTGCACGTGTGTGTGTGTGTGTGTGTGTGTGTGTGTGTGTGTATGTGTGTGTGTGTGAGAGTTAGATAGAGCCAGAGAAGGAATATCAAATAATCCTTACCTTGCCCTCCCATCCCTTCACCCAACGCAATAAAACCCATCTCCCTCAGCTTCCCACTTCTTCATTGACACTATCTCCTCACATGATACAACATGGAAACTACATATAAAGCGTTCCACCTAGTGTTCACACTGAGAACAGAAGATCTATGAAAAGCAGTTACTTCTATGCCACTGTTTGTGAGATAAGACTACAGGGATGGTGCAGCTCCACTGCAGGGAGGACTTCATAAATACATTCATTGGCTGATTTCATAAAATGTCATGATTCCTGTTACCTTACTACAAAGTTCAATGTACTACAATCTAAACACACCTCGCCGGACGTTTATACAAAACCACACTTAGCAATACATATCATATGGTCACTTTAAAGAAAATAGTACCTTAAGAAATATATATTTTAGATTTGTTGACGGTGCAGACCTGTCTATGCATTAACCAGTCTGAATTCTAAACCCAGACTCCATACATACAGAGAGCTTCTCTGTACCATAAAAATCATTTCATTTGAATTCTGGGTACACACATATAGTCTTTGGATCAAAACTAGCTAGTATGTGTCAAAGTTCAAATTCTATTCCAAATCCTATTCTCGCATTGCCAGACAACCCTTCCTCCACAGCGTTGCAGAGGAGGGTCTGGCTGGTCCACACAGCATTTTTTTCAGCGTTTCAGCATTTCTTTAAACCAATCACAATTGTTTTGGGCGTTACTAAGCGCTGCACAGAGCCACGGTGCCTCTGCAGAATAGCCTCGGGAAGGAACTTGTTTTGGTGGAACACGTGTACGTTCAAAAGTTGTTTTAGTCCTGCAACAGAAAACTCAGATTGGACAGATGGTCTGACTAGCTGTCTAGATGTACAGAAAGAAAGCGGAAGATAACGGACATCTGGAGTTCCGGCGGCATCAACATCGTAGATGTAGACGTAGTTAGGCCAGATTCCGTGACAATACAGTGAGGTGCCATGCCAAGTGATACATTTGGGAAGTTCTTTTCCTGCTCTTTTCCACATAGAACATAACAACCATTTACCTTGACTAAGCTAAAGAGGCCACACACAACTAGATTTTATTATTTCATACGTGCTGGCTTTACTTGACTCGGTTTGACCCGGGCGCATCAGCCCAGCGCGGCGGGGATTTGCATTTATACAATGGGCCACTTAAAGGTGTGTCTTTAGAGGCATGGCGTGACTTTTTGGGGCTACACTATATAGTTCATTGGGTGTTGGTCATTTTAGTTTGAACACATAAATAAACATATATATTTTGAAAGTATTTCTAATGTGACGAAAACCAACCAATGTGTTTTGTAACGTTTGCTTCAGAAAGATGTTTTTTGGCATCCAACTTGATGTGAAATTATTACCTTTGCTTTATTTCTGTCACAATAAAGCACTGCTCTGATGAAACATCTTAATAGTTTTGGCCTAGAGGTCTTCTAGTACCACTAATGATACTGCTAAACATGTTTCTGACAGCAGGACGTGAAGTGCAATGTAACTGGTCCACAAACAGAGCAGAACAGGTTTTTAGTGGCATTGATTATGCTAATTATCAAATCTCATGAGCACATACCTCCTGATGAACAGGTGGTATTCATCAAGCTGGAGAACACATAAACTGCCTCCTCACTCAGAGGCTTAGAGACTGAAAGAGCTTTTCCATTATTGCTCTCCAGCATCACTATTCCTATTCATTATTGATGACCGGCAGCAGCAATCTGCTTTTAATGTTTTTCTGCATTTTAATTACACATTGATTTGCTACTGAAGTATCTGTTTTAATGACATGCTAAATTTATAGTGGTCACTTAATTGTTCCATCTCCTTTGTGGCTGCGTGCTTCAGCCACTGGTTTACAGTACGGCGGTCGTTCTCAGCTCTTTCCTCTGCTCTGCCAGTAGCCACAGGCTACGTTCACACTTGGCATCTTTTTGAAGTTGCCAGCGTCTGTTTTACTCTCACGGATTAAACCGTGTCTTCAAGTCGTCAGCGCATTTTTAAAGACCACCACCAACTTCTTTTCTGCACCTAGGGGTGTCCACGTCAGGCATTTTTTGACAGCCGACAAATGAAAAGCAGGGTAGCCAGACCTGTTGTTTTTATAACAACAAGAAAAAATGGAGTCGGACCACAGCAACTTATCTGGTGTGAACGGGTGCTCCTTTTTCAGGGAACTTGATTTGTTTTATCAAACGCTAATATCCCCGCTCTCTCTCTCTTTCTCTCTCTCTCTCTCTCTCTCTTTCTCTCTCTCTCTCTCTGTGTGTTCTTTCTCTAGCTTGCCCTACCACGTTGTTTTATCCAGCTAGCACTGCTCCACATAGCACTCTCGGATCCTGTAACGGTACCCGTTGTTATAGCAACAAAAGACGCTCTCAAAGGCTTTTTGGAAAAAACGCTGCCAGTTCTTTCTTTTTTTTACTAATAAAGCGCCCTAGTCATCTTTTTTTTTGTCAAAAAAAGATGCCAAGTGGGAACATACCCTTAAAGGGTTAGGCTTATTTTTTTCTTTTTTTTACCTGGATTTTCCCCTATTTTCCTACGTTTTTGTGTGTGATGGAAAAAGAATCTTTGAAATTGGTCTAGTATTAGGTGGGAGCGATGTAACCAGCATCCACAGACCGGGTCGTAGTGTAACCCTGTGGGGCCAATGTATTTTGTCAATTTGATCCACTAAAAGTGCTCAATTTTGTCCCTAGGAGGCTAGATTAAACTGAACCAAAGTCAAAGATTGTTGTTCCCATTAGTCACTTAGACATAAAAACATAGGAAAATAGTGTTCAGGCTGAAAAAAAATGGTAGTTACCCTTTACGAAGAAAGCGACAGACTCTTCTCTAGAGATAAAACATCAGTTGATCACATTCAGTTGATTAAGAGATTTCACAGTGCGGTCCTGAGACCTTTTACTCATTAGTTTTACTCTTCTTCCACTCCGCATGCTCTTTGTTGCTTTCCTGCCTTACACGGTTGCTCTCTCAATCTTCCCCTCTCTAATCATTGCTCCTTTGCTTTTGTGTTTTTTTTCTCCCCAGTTCCTTCATTATCCCACATTCAGGTTATTGAAATGTATATTTCTCCCTCCCTTTCTCTCAAAGTGCTACCAACCTCACTTTCTCTCACTATCCATATCTAGCTTGCTCTTTCAGCCATTTTGCTGTAACACACAATCTCTATTTCTGAGATGGCATTCTCCTCCTTTATTTTCTTGTGTTCCTGCCTTTTTCTCCACACACTTTTTACAATTTCACCGTCACATTCTCTTTGTTGTTCCTTGCTTGCTTGCAATCTAATTTTCAGGTTTGTTTCTTTTGATTCCTCCGTTCCCCTTTATATTGTCACTCTTTAACAATTTTCCCTGTACCTTTTCTCTCTCCATCTCTCTCTCTCTCTTCATCATAAAAAATAAAGGAGCTTGATTCTTACCTACTGCTACCTTTCATCAGTGTGAATATAAATGTAAATGGACTATTCTGGTCTCAACAACTACTCAAAGCACTTTTACATAGTCCAGGAACCATTCACACACATTCGTACACTGTGGCCGAAGCTGCCGTACAAGGTGCCACCTGCTCCTCAGATACACACTCACACACATTCCCATGGTGCAGCATCTCTGCAAGCTTCAGCATAACTCAGGGTTCAGTGTCTGGCCCAAGCCCGAGCCACAGCCACCCTGAAGCAGCTAATCCATGTGAAAATTGGTATTTGTGTGCATGTGTGCGTATGAGTTGGTGTGTGAGTGTGCCAAAAAAATCTCGGTCACCTGGGAAAGTTTCAATTCAAGGTATGATCCTGAGCCTCAAGTTCCCCATTGATCACGGCTATCGATAATAGAATATTTTATTTCATTTCATCATAAATGTCAGTTATAGTAATTTTAGACAGAAATGCTGGACGGCTTTTAATATGAAACGTAAACACAAAGTGTTAAAACAATATATGTAAATTACTTTTCTTTGACATATTCTACAGTTAGACATTAAAACTGTTGTGGAATGGGTAATGTTATTTGAAATCAATATGACAGGTATAAGTTAATTTATTCCAACCATCTGTCATATTTTGTGGTCTGGCCCAAAACTGGTCCCTTTCTGGTCATCATTTTTGACACCATTTCCAAGACTTATGGCTGTAGTATTATGCCGTCTCCTCCTACAATTGCTATTTTTGGCATATTCTCATTTCCGAATGATTTCCATACTCTCTGCTCACTTACAGAAGGTCACTGCCTTTTCCTCTTCATTAGCTAGTCAATTCTACTCAATTCTATTTAAATTGAAGGATGTAACCCCTCCATCACACAACCAATGGATCACAGATATGATACACAACAGTTTACAAAACCAGGGACTACGTGAAGTCTACTTGACCTGGACATGAACTCATATCTCTACAGGTGGTCTGTGCTATCTGTCTCGGCTTAAATACACTATGATGCAAGCATGTCATTCTTTTTTTCTCAGATCTGCATGTCTGTTTTGAATGTTGTTTGTTCTTTTTTGTGTCTGTATTTTTAGATGATGACTACTGTCAATGTACTGTCAGACAAATGTGAAAAATCTCAATAAACAAAGCTTTAAAAACTTGCTTGTTAAGAAAAGCACACTGAATAGCTAGATGTGCCGCAGCCGAGCTGCACTGCTCACGTGGGCTGTCCAACTGCTCTCACCTGTTAAAAACAGGTGCTTATTTGCTCTGTTTCAGTCTCAAGATTGTGTTCTCTACTTCCTCTCTCCCTGGAGGGTAACACAGATTTCCTTATATAACAATGTAAAGCTGAATGCACATGTATGTTCACGTACTGTATCCCTGTGTCCACAGCCAGCTGGACGGCTGTGAGTAAAGCATGTTTGATGTGATATTTAGGAATAACCACAGTCTTTGCAGGGTTACACAGAATGAGTGTAATTTGGAGGTCATGCTATAAAGTCGCCATGGGAGACAAATGACCAGAGCACTGCGGATCCATACCCAACCACAGGGGACACGTGTTGGCACGCAGCAACTGTTACTGAATAACAATGATAAAAGTACATAAACCTACGCAAGGCATACATGATGCATGCAGCTCTCACACTGCACAGTGGTGCTCCTTCTCCACTGCGTGTCTGTGGAATATATGCCACTGCGGTTAGGCAGGGTGAGTATGCACATTTTGGTAATTGCATTTGCCTTATGTTGCCTGCTCCCTGCAGGGAAGACTGATGGTAATACAAAGTAGCTTTTAGAAATACAACGCCATAAGAAGCATCAAATACATGTGCCATGCTGCGGAGTTGCTCAGGCTAAATTGAAGATCCGTTTTTATATTCTAAATTTAAAGTAGCCTTTAAATTGCATAAAGTCCCAACATATTGCTTGGTATCAGTTTGTATTAAAAAGAATGTGGGATATTGTTGTGAATGCTAAAGTGATTTGTAAGAGCCCAGAGCTTTTGGAGTTGGTCGCATTACCCTAACCTCTCAAATGATTTGATGGGACTGAATAATGTGCCACATCTTATTAAAGCTATTTTTAATCGTTCACGCCAATAAATAGATTTTTCTTAAACCCTGAGGGAGTATTATTTTCAGTACTTTTTCAAAGCAGGACACAAACTCATTTCACTCCTCTGCAGCCTTTATACTTCTGAGTCTGAGGGATTACAAAAAGTCAAAAATACTGACTTTTCAGTTGTTCATTGAGTAGATCTTCATTTAAAGCATTTCTAAATTGCCTATTTTGACCAGGGGATTCATTGCGAACTAAACAATTTGTAATACCTCAATTACAGCGACATCCATCCCCCAGTGGGCAGACACAGTGGCTGAGCAGCACACAAGTACTTTAATTACCCACTCAGCTTGACTTAGCGGGGGGTATCTGGGTCACAACTGCGCCCCAGGCTCACTATTATGCACGTGTACTGCTGTTTTTCAAAGCATGGGTCAGGACCCAAAGGTGGGCCGCGGGAAGATTAAAACAGGGCATCAAATTATTCCAAAGTCATTGTTATCAGAAGCTACTGGCTATATTAAGTGGATGAAGCTGGCCCCAAGTCCCTGTATTAAGAGACAAGCTGAATCAGGGCAACAGACCAGTTAAATCCTCATACTTGATGAATAAAAACATGAGAAGCACTTGACTTTTCATATCTTGCAAGTGAGGAGTCTACTTTTGAGGCCGTTCGTGTGAAGATATTTGACTTCATTTGGAAATGCTTTATCGGCCGACTTCTGGCAGCACTGAGCCTGTGGCCGCAAATGAGCTACATGTGGCTACAGAATAAATTATCGGCAGGTATGTTACACACGTAGAACCCAATATTTCCCAATGAGAAGGGATTTTTAAACAGACAGCGGATGAAGATGTATTAGCAAGTCACTACAATGCAGTAATGTTACCTCTTACTGTCTCTTAAGCGTGATTTATGCTTCTGTGTTAAACCTACGCCATGGCTTTGTACGGGCCCCATAACATAGCCTGATGCGCACCTCTGGAAAAATGCCGTTCAGCCGTGACTTAAGAGTGTTGCATTTCACCCGATTCCTTTCCTGTTTCTCCCTGTCCATAAACAACATGACATTAAGTAGAGGTTTAACCTTTCCTGCTACAGATTTCCCACTGTGGTCAGAAACACCATCACTCTCCCACTCGCTCTACCACACGCTCCCCATAAACACACATGCCGGCCCTATTTTCTTAAAGAGATCAATGCATACACCAACACACAAGTATAAACTTGAGGCTACTTACCTAGGCCACGACAAAAGCTCTGCGTGGAGCATCCGCACAACCATATATCACGCTTTAGCCTTACCAAGAAGGAGACTGTGGAAAGTAAAAAGAAACTAATGGTTTGCAAATCATATCAAATGTTATGATAAAAAATCTTGGTTTGGCACAGCGGTACGGAAGCACTGATGATCACTAACTAATATGACTGACAAACTTGAATACACTTTGGCGGAGCAACCCTCTCAACTTAATTACTGAAGCATCACATTTTACTTCTTTCAATCTTTTAGGTTTTATTTTAGAGTAAGAGAAGGTACAAGAGGAAAAGGGCATTTTAAAAACAATAATTGCTACAAGAATAATTTCTCCTCCTGACGATAGGGGATGGATGTTGGGGGGGGGGAGATATGGTTCAGGGGCAGGTCCTGTCATTTTTGTGTGTACTGTAGTTCCAGTGAAGCGCCACTAGCATGGCACATGACACATTCATTTAACATTTCAATGTAGCTCTCTACATGATCTGAATGTTGTTTCCTAGCATTATTTGCAGTGCAAGCATGTATTTCTGGTGTGGAAATAAAGATAACATGTGCAATACTAAATAACACTAAATAAGCCTCATTAACATTTCCATTTCATTTAAAGCTAGAATGCGTAGTTTCTGTCTCTTCCCTGAGGAATTCTAAGTAATGACAACAATTCTGTCGGTGTGTCCACTTGAGTCTTGTGTCATGTCACATGACACAAGCAATCTTCTGTAAACAAACACAAAAGTGGCAACTGATGATTATAATAATGGTTAATAAAGACTTTGTAAAGCAACATTATGTAGACAGCTTTTATCAGTGCACATATAATCATCTCTTTTGAATGATGATTGCTATGTCTTTTTAGGGCGGACTTTGAGCTTGTGTCAGACAGAAAGAAAAGGAGAGCAAGAATGTAAGACTCCTCTGTTGCATCTCCGAGGCCCCAGCTCTGCTTTATGTCTCTCATGTGTTCTCTGTTTTGAACTTGACAATTATAGTCTGATAAGCATATTAAATCCCTCAGTCTCAAATGCACTTTCATACTGTGTGAAATTGTATGGAAGAAAAGAAAAAAAAAGAACAAGCAAGGCTGGGTACCGCAGAGCAATTCTGCCCAGATCTCTGCACCCAACACAGCAGTTTTCATATCATATTGCATGGAGAAGAAAGCACAGGCTGACAAAAAAAGAAAAAAAAGGCCTGGCACAGGAGAGCAATCTTGTGATGTACTTTTACTTTTATGAAACTATTCCCTTTTAGTTTTTTGGAGGGGAAGAATATTTACACGTGCACTGTCAGAGGTCACGATCTCTGCTGAAAAATCCACATAGTGGGGCCCCCCGTGTGAAATCTGAAATCCTAACAGCTTTCCAGGCTAATGAACACAATATTCTGACACAAAACACAACCTGCTAGTAGTCCGCTTCCAGCGATGTGCTCATTTCAGTGGTGGAACATTCATTCAGACTTTGGCTGAATTTAATGTAAAAAAAGATCAAAGAAGTTGCTGGCCTCTGCAGCTACTTTAGGATCATCTCCATCCTAATAGTGCAGCACGTAGCATTGTAGAATCTATCATTTATTACTACATTAACTCGGAGGCATTAGTGTATTTACCATAAACAAGCAAGGCCATCGCCAAGAAGGTTGGCAGCCTTTGCTGGCCTCAGCATTGCCTTTTATGCGTGCAACCAGGGCAGAATTAAAGTTAAATCTATTGCACAGTTTTACTGTTCAAAACAGGACGAGGGTGCTCATACAACTCTGAATGTGTCTGGTAACGGCAAATTCAACAGCACTTACTTAACGTCACAGCTTATCATTTTTCAAACCATGCTGTTCTGTTTTACTAATGTCAGTGTTCTTTTTTTACCAGCCATTGGTTTCCATAAGACTCTTGAAGCTTGCTTGAGTTGGCTAACCCATTACAGTGAACATCTTCATTAATTGAAAAAAAAAACACCACATTTGCAAACCATGCATGAACATGCCGGTCCCAGTAGTCCTGCTATTTTTCTGCAATTTGTGAGCAACAAAACAACCGTTTGCGATCAGTGTGTAAGCAGTGGCTGTAAATAGCTTCTGTGAAACGGGACAGCCTGGCAGGAAAGCATTGCCTCACGTGGATGATGAAGAGTCCGGTTCTGCTGCTATCTGTGAATCAAACCTGTTCCCTCCAGGCCAATGAAACAGAATTCACTGACAAGGGGACAGACAGGGACATCAAACTTGCAGCACACAGGACCAAGATATAGGTCAGGGACAAAAGAAGGTAGGCCATGTTTTCATACCTGCCTGGGATGATGGAAGTAATACATACAACTGATGCAATAGTATACATTGAATAATGATCCTCAAAAAAAAGTACATGACTCGTAGTTAAAGAAGTAAAAGTTGGTGAAGTCCTTTAAATCAAAGAGAACATAGCACCCAATAAAGAAAAGTGCATACATTGTTTTCTGACGTACCGCCAGTTACTGAGCTCTAAGCAAATACTCAGCAAAAATATATATATACTGTAGGAATATGTATTCCTGTAACCTCAATTATGTAAGTGCAATGACTTACTCTTGAAACTTAACTAATGTGGGTGCTTTTTGAAGCGTTTTTTGTGTGCAGTACACGCAATTAATTTCCCAGTCAGGCCCTGATCACATTCACATCATACAGTAAATTAAGGGCAACACCCTAAATTTTGCAGAAAATGTTTTTAACAATTAACTTGATGGATGAAATGCCTTGATACATACCAGCGCACGTAATACGATATTTATCCAAGCAAGTGTATTTTCTTTCTGCTCAGGGTCAGTTGCATGACTTAAGTTATGTTAATTATCATACTTATCATAATTATGGTATACAAACAAAAGGAGTTCATAACGATACAATGCAAAACTCGGGTGAGGCGTTGTATGAATAATATCAAGGGTAAGTTTTATACTTTATCCTACAGTATCCTACAGCCAGAGGTGGAAAAAGTACAAAGATATTTAAAAGTAAAAGTACCAATACTTTGATGAAATGTTACTCAAGTACAGTGGGTGAAATTACCCATCTGAAAAATGACTCCAGTAAAAGTAATAAGCAGTTCATATAAAATGTACTTTTAAGTAAAAATTACTGTAGTGTTCCAGGAGTCATTATTTTTCTTCCTTTCAGTTTTCTTTAGTCACTTTTATTTATTTTTTACTCAGTAACAGATGGGATTTGTAATGTCGCAAAACCCAATACTTCACTCAAAAAGTAATCAAGTACATTTCAAATTACCGATTTTAAAAACTACTAATACTCAAAATGTAGCAAATGTATTTTGTTACTTTTTATCTCTGCCTACTGCACATTTTAATATTAATCTGATTAAATTACATACCCATGGAAATGGGTGCTATGTTGCTATTAATCATCTGGAGCTGAAGTGGCCACACTCAACAACCAAACACTTCTTGTTTGGAAGACAACTCACTTGAAGGAAATGTTTCATTTCACAAACACACACACACACACACACACACACACACAAACACACACACCCAATCCCCGTTGCCACTGTAGTAAATAGCCACATCTTAATCCATGCAGATTGAGGAGTTGTATATTTCTCTTTATCTCCCCTCTTCTACCCTCTCGCTCCTTCTTTAAATTAATCTTGCCTCGAAGCGTGAAACAAAATGCCTGCATGGCAGTGAAATGCAGTTGTACTCATGATATAACTCTCACAGATAGAGACTCATATTCTAAGAAATATTAACATTTTAGTTTTCAACAACAACAAATATTATTATATTATTATAGAAACAGCAATTACGAGTACTTCTTTATTTAACCCTAATGTTGTCCTCAGGTCAAATTGACCCGTTTTCCTATATCAATGTTCTTTTTAACTACCCAATTGTATTTACCCACACAACGCTCTTTGGGGTAATTGTGATGGGTAATATTGGGGTGTCTTATTCAATTTGATAGCATTTGAAACAAAGAGGTTTTGAAATAGTATTGAGTAAAAATTGACATATTCCAGTCTGTGATTATCCATCAACATAGATTCCTTTAATTTTAATCTAAGTAATTCCTCATTTCTGCTTTTCTAACTGAAGCATTAGGTATAATTTCCCATGAATAAGGTTCATTGACCATATATTCCTTAAAATGACTGTAAAACTAAAGTTAATAAGTTAGTGTTACGTAGCGTTGAAAACGTCAAAAAGGTGACAAGCATGGGGAAAAAAGCATCAAAGTGTTGGAAAGAAGGACAATCACGTAAGAAAAAGTTAAAAACATCAATAATTCGCATCAACAAAATTGTTGACAAAATTTTCAATTTTGACGAGAAGACAACACAAGGGTTAAAGAAGACCGAAGAAATGGCACTGAAGGCTTTTTTACATGGAAAAGATGTTTTCGCTCTTTTTCAATTTTTTATCGTCTGCCGGGTATTTTTTTGAGAGGGCCTTTATTGTTCCTGACAGTTTCCAATGACAGCTTCTCTTGGCGCATCATACAGAGAAATTAAAGGTTAGTTACCTTTGTAAAATGAACCGGAGATAATGCTGTTCATTTACTGATAATATCTCCCTCGGGTGACACAAGTGTGACACATTACCAATGTCACGTTATGAATTAAAAATAAATAATAATAATAATTAAAAATGTTCTTTATGAGAACAACTGGCACGAGCCAGGCTGGAACAGACCCAGTCTAGTCAGCACTATCAACAGTAGTAATGTGTCCCCGCCTTAACAGGTGGCTGGTGGTAGTTCGTATTTCACATACAGTCATGAGAATGAGATTGTTACGACGTGACAGAGATTTATCTTTTTTTTATCTAAAGCTCCTCCATTACTGTACATAAAGAAGCACACTTTCTAAAACATCAAAATATCACAATACTAGTATCTACACTTTAGCGTTGGGCAGATACAAATCGGAATTGCATTAGATATTTCTTTAAAAAGAGAGAGAGGTCAAGATGAATGTAAAGTGTATCTAAACATCTGTTTACATTTTGAGAAATATATTTATATATATATGTATATTGTGTGTGTGTGTGTGTGTGTGTGTGTGTGTGTGTGTGTGTGTATGTGTCTGAGTTATGACTCTGGCAATAGTAGTCGGAAGTTTGTGGCTAATTGACAAAAAAATTCTAACAACAAATTTTCTAATCTAACAAATTTTAAATCCAGATTTGTTTAGAGTGCATTACCTACCAATTCTGTTTTCCCATTCATTGCCATCTGTGTGAAAGACATTTCTGCTCAATAAGTTGCTTTGTGACATTCAACACCGTTCAAATAACTAGGATCTATGGAAATCTATTTTTCAATCTGTTTCTCTCCAACCTCTCCATCTTTCCAGGCTGTTTCTTCATCTGTAGAATGTCTAACGCTGGAGAGAAAAAGACCATAGTGCTCCGCTCTGTTGAGGGCCAAATGCTGATTGATTGAAGAGTGAAGAGCTGGTGGCAGGTATGCAGCTGACAAATGTATAAGGCCTTGGAGATTGGAGTTAAACCTGGTGCTAACAGATAGCCAGATGGCACGGCTGAATGGACAAAACTGGTGCCAACACACTCACCTAACTGACAATGTCAGGATTTGCAGTTAATTCCATTTCTTTCTCTTCATATACATGGTGCAAAACAGGCTGCCTCTGTTCTGTCAATGGGATTTCACTTTGACTTTAAAATGAAAAATGAGTCGTTTTTCATAAATGTCTTGTATGTGCTCTATATTGGTGTTTACTGAAAATGTGTTTAAAAGAATAAGTTAGTGCTCAATTATTATCAATTATTACTGATTTGAGAGTTCAGACTCAATTTAAAGGAAAACATTTATTGGCTGGTTATGGCTATGTTTATACTGCACACAAAAGTGGCCCACATCTGATTTTGTTTACTCATGTGGGACTCAGATGTAGGTCATCACTCATTCTGAACAGTAGTGACGGCCAATTGAAGCTTCATGAACCATTTTCATTATTTTCTGAGCCCACACTCTCTGTTCAACAAAGGGTTGAAAGCACACGGAAATTGCCACACTGAAAATTATTTGGTTCTTACCAACAACAACAAAAAAAACTTAAGATTTAGAAGTGTTTGATTGTTTATTAAGTTTTAAGAGTGAATTTCTACACTATAACATTTAATCAAGCAAGCTTGTCATGTTAAATTATCTTGCTAGATGGACAGATAATTTCACTTGTTTTGTACCTTTTGCCCCAGATTTAGTGTTTTTATCTTGTTTTTAGACACCCATTTTTTGCAGTGCATTCTTTGAGCCTTTTTCTTTAAACCAAGCACGCCATCTAATGGGCTGAAGAGATGCAACTAATGGTTTATGAAGCCTCATTTGGACATTCGTACAGAATGGAGATAAAAAGAGAGTTAAAACTGGATTTACATGTGGCCAGAAACATTAAACATTAAACATAAAAAAACTGAAGAAAGGAATGTGAACTATTCATTTTTTGGGACTTTGAATATAATTCAGCATTCAAAATAGTAAATTATGAAGATGAACTAGTTAATTGAATCAGTGTAAACTAAACTTTGAGCTATCTTTTGTGAAGTAGGAACCTGCTTCTCGCAGATTACCTTTGGCACCGGCAAAAACTGCTAAATCAGTAAGTACTGTGTGTGTACACGTGTCAAAAGTCTACTGATTAAACACAATGTAGCAAATAATTAAAGAAAAATGCAGATCATAGCTGATATACAGGTTGTTACTTCTAATTTTATCTGCTTTATATTAATACATTACATAGTAAAAAAAAGAAAATAAGTGTCCCAGTTTTCTAAACACCCCCCAATATTTCACATTAAAAGGCTTCCAGTTAACACTGAAGAAGCAACAAAATCAGTTCCTCAGAATGTGTTACCTGTGTCTAAGGAAGAGGCTGTGTTAAAATTCAGAGCATTTGATTGGTTAAACATAATTATGTGTGTTTCCTTTTTGAATTAATGCAATGGAAATACATTAGAGTTTCTGGTGCAGGTTTCCCCAGATTGACATCAATCTGATGGTGGCTCTTTGGCACATGGCTTTACATGCTTCTGAGAATACTTTATTGAAAACACTTGGAAATGGTACAACCGTTAACATGCAGGGCCTTTACGAACATTAGGTACATTTTGTATCCCAGTGAACAGGACAAAATGTTACTATCTCATCCCGTAATCTAAAGACGAGCACAGGCATAGATGCGTTGTTGAGAGTTTACTCAATAATTAAATTATGTGTGCAAATAAAATGTAAATACATGGCAAACATCCGGCTGTGTCATTCTGAATCTACAGATGATTATGTGCAAGAGTGAATACAAAATCCACAAACAAATGCAACCATATCCAGACATGATTTGGGAACAGAGATTTGACAGTCTTTAAATAATGCAAACAGCACACAGTCAATGTGACTGGCTAGCTGGTGAACAAAGCATCTCCTGTAGCTGCTAGACAGCGGGTGTATGGCTCGGTGGAGATTAATCCAGAGCTGTAGTGGACTTACATTTGTTGGGTGGCTAGAGACCCGATTCCAAATAAATTTAAATGTTGCTCTGTGTCTGCTGGATGTGTCAACAGGTATTGTTTGCCAGGTTCTTCAAAATAACTTAGGGTTTAATTGAAAGTAATACAACTTCAGAGAGATAACTTTGCTTATCTTGCACGGCAGCTAGATTATCACAATATCACGCGAGAAATGCAGGATCCCATTTCACACAAAATTCATCTTTATCTTTAAGTAGTCTTACATCGCCAGAACTTCCTCCTCAGAGGTGCAGAGGAAGGATTGGCTAGTCCACACAGCATTTCTGGATGGGAGAAAATGTGCTTTGATTTATTGGCATGTCTTTTAACCAATCACATTCTTCATGGGCGGTGCTAGATGGAGCCTCGGTGCCGCTGCAAAAAAGCCTTCGGAACGTACTTGTTTTGGTGGAACATGCGTACGTTCAAAAGTTGTTTTAGTCTTGCAACTGAAAACTCAGATTGGACAGATAGTCTAGCTAGCTGTTTGGATTTACCCTGCAGAGATCTGAGGACCAGGTAACCATAGTCCTCAGGAATCCACCAGAGTTTAAAATTCCAACACAAGGAAAGTGGAAGGTAATGGACATCCGGCCAAAAATAAGTATATCCAATGTAATTTCCGGCGGCACCTGAGTACTCCCGGAACTGTAACATTGTGGATGTGGCAAACAATCAGCGTCCGGTGAGGAGCTACCGATAGCTACGGGCGGGGTTAAGGTGTGTGTGTGACAACTGTTAGTTCAAACTAACAATGATGGACGTAGTAGAAAGAGTGTTCTTCCGATCACATCCATCCATCTTTGACCGCTTATCCGGTATCGGGTCGCGGGGGCAGCAGCTCCAGCAGGGGACCCCAAACTTCCCTTTCCCGAGCCACATCAACCAGCTCCGACTGGGGGATCCCGAGGCTTTCCCAGGCCATGTTGGAGATATAATCTCGCCACCTAGTCCTGGGTCTTCCCCGAGGCCTCCTCCCAGCATGCCTGCCCTTTTCCAAACAGTTTCCAATGACGGCTTCTCAGGTTACAACTATGTATGACTCGGAAGAATTTTTAACTTTTTCCCCCCTCATTTCATTGACTTCCCCTTCTTATCCGTGGTTTTTTGAAGAGAATAGCGCTTCCTGCAGTCATGCCAGAAGATAAAGGGCTTCATCGGGGGAGTAAAAGTGAAAGAACATGTCAGAAACAAAGCCTGAATACAGCTCAGATGTCTTTTCAGAATCACCTCAACATACAAACACAAACACCCCTGCAGAGACTCTCTGGTATTCATCATCCAAGTCCGAAGGTGTATTTTAGTCATATTTGTTTTTCATGTGAAAATATTTGAATCCTGACAAAGTGGGAGAAAGTGTGTCTGTATCTACACAATAATGAGAAGATGGAATGAGTTCAGTCTTTAATATGGAGTTGAAATTCTTCTTTATGTAGACTGAGGGACAGAGCAAAAAGGAGAGCAGTTTTTCTTTCTCATGAATCTCTCCACTCAGCTTACTTTTCTATCAACCATGAAAGGTCGGTTCCTTTGTGTGTTTTGGTGTTCAAAAGTCCCTCCACTTTGTCTCCCTAGAATACATGAAATGTTAGGTCACTTTGTCCTGAAAATGGGGAAAAAAGCTATGTGGATGTTATCCATTCAGCTTTTCTCATTTTCTTGAAAGTTCAGAACAAATGCCTCCTAAGTGAATACAACTATGGCCAAAACTTTTATATTGTGCATTTGAAAAGCTTGAAATAAGCTCCGAATTGATACTAATACTAGGACATTGTTTTAATGAAATCCTTTAAAGGCCCTGAGGGCACTGCTGGCAGTCAGACTCAAATGACCAATCTGACTGGTGGGTCCTGACCCGGAAATGACGGCGGGATGAGCGGGCCTAGTCTCTCAAAATCAGATGAAAATCTGTTAAACTGACCTTTGTCAATCTGAAATGAGGAGAGATTCAGCAGCTGCATGGCCTATTTCTCACTTAAAATGATTTCAGAAACACGTTTTGGTGAACGATTTTAGTAAAATATTAGAGATTATATTCTGAACATGCGCCATGACAGTCTGGCTTTGAATTTCCATAGAAACCAGACCCACGTCATGCATTCGTCCAATCAGCTGCCGTTGGCAGTTAGATCACTTCAGTGGGTCCTGAGGTCCTTTTTTTGGCCAACTTGCCTTTTCTGCCAACGGTCAGACGTCGGGTCAGTGTCTCAGGGCCAATAAGACTTCTCTTTCATAGGCCTTGTTTCAGAGCAGCCATTTTGATAGAGGGGACAGAGTTTAGAGGATTTTGTTCTCCAAAATTACAAAAACCTATTTCCTGACTTGCTTTGAGTAGTATCTAGCCATGCAGAAAGTTTGGGGATTTAAACAGTTTTGAGATATATGATTTCTTTCTACCAACTCAATACAACGGAGGTTGAAAAAATGGGGTTGGTGGCACTCGCAGCCTTGAATGTAACAGCAATACATTGTGTCTGAAACTCAAGATAATCCACAGAACAGGAGTAGAAAGCATAGAAAAGGTATCCAATGTCTAGAACTAGGTGTAAGGGAGGGGAATTGTTTCTCTATTCGGGTTGACCAATCATTTAACATTACCTAAACTGAGCACTACATTTCCACTATTAATAATTAGAGCCCTGAAAATGGATTATTGAGGCAGAGAGTTTAAAATATCAGATAAAAATACATCAGCTTATAAATGTATCGTGGAGAAATTGTTGACATTTTGAGTAATACTCGTATTCGCTTTCTTGCCAAGAGTAGATAAGAAGACCGATACCATGTCTCTGTGTTAACTATACCAGACGCAATTATCTTAATTTGTTTATTAATCCCCAGCGGGGAAATTACAATTTACACTCTGTGTACACACTTTGTTAGTGATCACACACAGTGAAATACTAATGGAGAGATGTCAGAGTGAGTGGGCTGCCAGCTGAACCAGCACCCTGAGCACCCTGAGCTGATTGGGGGGGGTGGCTTGTTCAAGCGCACCTGGCAGTGCCCAGGAAGTGGCATCTCTCCAGCTACCACACTCCGTACTTTTTGGTCCATATGGGGACTTGAACCAGTGACGCTCCGGTTCCCAACCCAACTCCCTACGGACTGAGCTACTGCCACCCCCAGCTCTCACACAAACAGAAATGTAGAGACAAAAGGTTGTTGTTTCACGGAAAGGTATGTCCTGGAGACATTTCTTTGATAACAGTAGTTTACAGTATTTTTGTTAATCTACTCAAGTAATCAAAAATAATCTCTAGCTGACACAAAAAACTGGCTATAAATTCTCTGCAAGACAGGAAATCACATTTCAACAAAATTATGGAAGTAGCAGTTTATGGCTAATTTACACCTTTTGTTACTATGTAGTGATTTCCAAATGAAGCTTCATGAACTGTTGTATTTGTTGACCCCACTAGATGGTGCTCTTGTTATACAGAAAAAGACTTAGGGCAATTTAGTGTGCTTTTTAACCCTTTGAACAGAAAGCGCCATCTAGTGAGCTCAGAAAATGAAGTGGTCCATGAAGCTTCATAAAGTTTCATTTGGCCATCACTGCTAATATGACCATGGTGTTGTCAAACATGCCATCTGGCAAATACTTATTTTTGGCTTAATATGGGTCATAATATCAACACCTTAATCCAACCAAACTAGAAGTGTCCTTTATCATGATGATTTTTTCTTTTCCATTCTACCCTTTTTCTACCCATTTTTGTTTAGTTCCCCAAGGTCTGTACTTTCTTCTTTTCACTCTCCTGAGATTCATAATAAGATCTTCCCCGCTCACTGGAAACACTCCAATCTATTCTCTCCTTGTACCTGACCCAGGAGAGAGAAAAAAACTTTATTATTCTCATGGGTTTTTTAACCTTTGCTACTGTTTCATTCTTCTGAAGCCACAGCTATTCAATTTTATTTCATCCTGTCTTCAGTAAAATTAAGCTGATGAGCTTGAGGTCCCTCCTATTGATCTTTAAATGGATGATGAAAAAGGCCGCTGCCTGTTGGTCAATTGGCCAGCCTTGGCTCTTTTGGCAGTGTGCTTTCTGATTTAAGTCCAGGGTCTGGAAATGCAATCCACTTTTGGTGCCACTTGTCAGCAGGAGCAATAGAGGCAGGGTTGAAATTGAGTTGAGTTTTGTCATTTTCAAAGCATCTACACAATATTAAACACACTGGTTCATGCAGAGATCCAAGCCGTAATTTTTATATAAAAAGAATTATAGTAAAAATAACTATTTTGAGTGACGTTTTTCTAAATTGGAGTTGACTGTTTCCAACCTGACCTGATCTTTTGTGTAATGATTAGAGGAGACTGCCTGTCTGCAGTGTCATTGTGGCTTTTTTGTTAAGTTGTAATTTAGGATTTTATATTACTTTGTTGCACTCTCTCATCTGATTAATCTCCTTAATATCTTAGCTACATTAGCACTTAGGTTGTGAAATGTGTTGTTTAAATATTAATTAATTAATTAATTAATTTATATTTGATGCTTGGAAGATTTATTGACTACTGCGAAAAAACTCAATTTAAATCTGCTATTAATATGTGATTTTATCTGGATACGCTTTACAATTCATACATGATTCTGATAAGCGTTGTCATTATCTCTGTTCAGCCCTATTGAGAATGGATTTCTAAATGCAAATGAGGTGTACAGAGCAGGCAGACTTGTCAACAAACATGTGAAGGGGCATATTGCTGTTTTTCCATCCAAGTATCATCATTCTCCATCTCTTTAGCAGCATAGCCACACAGGACAACCCCCACTAACCACAGACAGACAGATACCTTATCTAACAGCTTGAACCCACACCAAACGGATGTACTCTTACCAGTTACTGGTGTAAAATGTGCTATTTTAATATGATATACATTTCTAAATCACGCAGCCACCCTATGCAGCATGAGTCCGGTCATTTGCACCGTGTAGTTTAATTCAGTCAACACAAACCGGTTTCTGTGAGCAACTCTAGCAACAAAAAAAGTTTTCATGAAAAAAAACCCACCTATTCGGGTCTAGCTGATGCTGTTTTGAGTTGTGAGAAGTGGATAACCTGCATTGTGAAAAATGTAATTATTATTTTAGTTATTATTTCTCTGTGTTTAACCTGGCAGGCCATAATGTGCTATGCTACATTACACTTAGAAACATTTGGGGAAGACAGATGATGAGTGTGCATTTAGTAATTGCACTGGTATAAACCAAAGGTTCAAAGTGCAAGTGCTCAAGTTGATTTTGCCATGTGATTGTTAGCAATTATAATGCGATGGCTCATCCCAAACACAATCCCTCTCTTTCTGGTGGAGACAATATTTAACATGTCGGCTTGAGTTCACTGAAGTAGATGACTGGCTCAGGAGTCTCCCCACTGGCTCAAGATCAAATCGCACCATTGTTTTCACTCTTAAGTCTCCCCTATTCTTCTTCACTATCTACAGTACTTCCAACTGTGCAAATGGATCAGAATAGAAAATATGTGCAAACTGCCCACTGCCTTTAAAAACATTTCAGAAAGTTAACTTGGGGGTCATACTCAATGTTCAGATGGCACTAAACTACAACAAACAGCTACAATACTCTACACCTAGCAGCAGCAGGCACAGGTGAAATAAGCAGCAGTTAAAGGTACCAATTTGCTTGTATTATGTCATCCCCATGCTTATAGCTATTTTGGTTCCAGAATTTTGAATCACTGCCCACATCTCTAATTTCTTCAATAATTAAATTAAGGGGTTGGGAGTTGTGCTCACTGACAGTTGTGGCCCTAGCTTGGAGAAAATAACAGCTATGTAAGCAGGAGTTACGATGAGGACATTATCTTCCTAGACCAGTGCCAGAAACATGGAGGACAGAAAAGGTGTGATGGAAGCAACGGGCATTGATAAGATTAACAGAGCAGTAAATTATAAGTTCACTTACAGAAAAAATCCTTAAATTGTAATATTTCTTTCATAATTGTGTGAAAATGCTCTAAGCAACTGCTACTGCAACACACACACACACACACACACACACACACAAACACACAAGCACACATACTTTATGCATTGTTTAAATCAACCTTACAACTTTTCTCTGCTCTTCCAATGAACCGTTCATCCACTGAGCCAGACAGTTCAACTCAAAAAAGCAAAAGTATATGACACATAGCATTGGAATCATTTCTAGAGTGTTTCAACTAGCATCATGTTCTTTATGTCTCCCTGGCAGGGCTTTTCAGCGGAAACATCTCTGGATTGTTTCTTTTGAAGTGTTGTTAGGGACACATCGACATGTCCACTTTGAACCTGCCGTATGTGATCGTGTACATCTCTACAAACAGATGGGTTCACTACTTATGTCTGTCTTTTGATACTGTGTGTCCCAGCCAAGTAGTTCCACTGTACACCATTTACACACCACCTTGGTATGTTGATAAAAAAATGTAACGCCCACAGCATTGTGCTTGCAACAAAACATACCTGCCAATGCAAGATAGTTGTATTTGAACCCAAGTTTTAGGAAGAGAGGTTGCGTAAACCATGAAGACTGCACAAAACACTTCAAGAGCGACTCCTATGCATGTCAAAACCCCACAAGGATTTCACAAGATGCAAATATACAGCCTTGCAAAGAAAATCCCACGTCCACTGGATTGCAAATCCCTGCTGGGACAGCAGACAGACGAGAGAAAAGTGTGAAATTTGACAGCCTGGATTCTGTTTGGGCAAGAACTCATAGCCATCATGCATGATATTGACCTATTGCTCCATTCATGAAAAGGCCCCAGGCATTTTACGCATTTGTCTACCTCAGTCTGTATGGATGCAAGCGCTCTGGGAAAACCCCTGAGATGCATTATGTTATATATATATACAAATTTATATATATAAATGTACTTTTCTGTGTGTCTAGATTTGTTGCTGTTAATGTATGTGCAGATGTATGTTTTTGAAATGCACTGCACATCTCCTGAATAACTTGACTTGCCATGAATATTTTTAGATGTGTCAACATAGGATCCAGTGCATCTGCCTTTTGACACACACACAAACCTCTGATGTGTTGGCTGAGTGTACTAGACTGTTCCCCGTGGATAAACATTGATGGGATGCATTGTGGTCTCTAGGAGCAGAGAGTGTGTTCCTCCGCTCTTGTCAAGGCGTCGCATTCACGTTCTGGGTTGGTATTTTTAACCCTCTCTTTTTTTGTTCAATTCCTTGGAGTCAGCTACCTTCTCCATTTATGACAACTTTTAGAATTGTAAATGCTAGACACAAGGTTACTGTGTGTGGGGTTATAGCACTGGGGGCTTGAAGGATGTTTCCTTTGTTCCAACTGGAACCAAAACTCAAGTCCTCCTCCTCCTCCTCACATCAAAGCCAGTGAACTTTCCTTTCGGTTTTTCCTTTTCTTTTATTAGAGCAATAAGACATAGTGTAAGGTGACAAATCAGACAGACATAAGTGTAACAGAATACACAGACACATAAACAGCAAGACATAACAGAGGTTTTTGATTTGAATTTAGTACAGATTTAGTTGTAGTTTGAAAGACCAAAAATCCCCTTAAGGAGGCAGGTTGGGGTGGTGGATGGGTCAAACAACACTTTTACCCAGAAGAGCGTGGTTTGTTTCCTTTTCCTGTCCCGCGTGTCACCCTTGTGGGACTAATAAAGGATACATCATACATTATTATTATTATAACATACATTTTCCAATCCCACTTACAATATTTTCCTGACACCAAGAATCCCAACCAACCCCCTTCCAAAAAATGAAGGGCGAGACGCATGTGCGTCAGAAACAAACGCCAAAGGCGCCTGACCCAAGCGTCGCTTTATGACGCGCTGGGATTGAGAATGTGTTGGGGGAGATTATGAAGAGTACTATGACCTAGTCACATATAGGAGCTATGACCACGCCACTTATTTACTTCCCAAATCTTAATTTCCAACTGAGCCTCATTTCTTTGAGACCTGCAGCTCTTACAGTGGATCAGCACTTTAGTCATGATTGGTTCCATCTTTGCCCAGTCATACTCTGAAGGTCAAACAGAGTGAGCCTGGACAGAAAGATAAATCCAACATCAAAAGCTGTAAAGAAAGACTAGGCCTTTTGAGATGAAAGATTCTGTCAGTTTTCAAAGAGCGAACACTGGTATTTCTTCAGACCTACAGCTTGAAAGGTCACTTTGACATACCCGGTGACAAACGCCTCGCATATACAAGAAACAACGTAAAAATATCAAATTCTCCACTGGAAGTAGACATAAATATTAGTAGTTGATGTACTGTTCTTCTCATTCAGCGCTGACGTAAAAGGCCAACTGAAAGCAAACATTTTACAAGATCACACCCTTTCAGAGAGCAGGATAAATATGAATAGCTCCCTACTATCAAGTGGTGACACATTGGATTTGATTTTCAGAAGATGCACTTTATAATGTTTGGCTTAATAAGGAAGGAAGGGATATAGAAGAGAGGATAGATGAGTAACAGGAGCCAACAACATCTGAGATGAGTCACTTACACCTGCTGCTAAAGCTCTTCGTTGGCTGTTATTGTTTTGAATATCTCTGGTCTCTGTGTTAGTTACATGTCATAAAAACAGGAAGTCTCTTCATTTTCTTGCAGTCTGGGTCTTATTGTCATAGTTTCAGTCAATATTCTCCACAGCTCTGCTTCTCTGCTCAGACACCCATAAACCACAGTCAATAATTCTGGTGTAAATTTCCTCTGAGACATGTGCAGACTGGGGAAAGTAAATTGATATTTGCTGACAATAGGTATTTTCTCATTTGTGGAGTCTTTGAGAAACAGTTGAGTGAGTGCGAGCTGCACGAGTAGAGACAGACAAAGGTTGGGTTGAAGCGAAACAAGACCAGATGCCAGGGCTGTGCGGGTTAACTAGATCCTCACTGAGAGGCTACTGCTTCCCGTGCGCCTATCAAAGCCCCCGGTCTCCAAACTGAGCTCATCCAGAGAAGCAAATAGCCGAAACAATCTGTGGGCTCGGAAAGCAAAGTAAACAGTGACAATGTAATACACACTCCATGCAAGAAGAGTGGGTGAGAGTTTTAGGAGTGATGAAAAACAGAAAAAAATAAATTGATGGAGATAGAAAAAGGTTAGAGTGAAGACGACTGGAGGCATAAGGCCGCCACCCCAATTCAATGAAGGTGCTTGGAATTTCTTGAGTTGTGCACTATATATACACACAATACATATTATATAATATTTATATATTGTAGTCCAAAAATAAAATACATGAAAATAATTAGATCCATTTTTTATTCTTTTACTGGTTGAAATGGACTTAAACTAGTGATGCCCATATGAAGCTTCATGAACCATTAGGTGTATTTGTTGACCAAACTAGATTGTGCTCCTGGTTCAAAGACAAAAACCTCAAGGATCAACATTTCAATGTGCTTTCAACCCTTTGTTAAACAGAGAGCACCATCTAGTCTAGTGGTTTATGAAGCTTTATAAAGCTTCATTTGGCCAACTAATGGCTAACTTCAACCAGACTAGCATTTGATGTCTGCATTAAAGTCTGGAATAAAGTGCTCACATTTTCGGATCACTTGTGATGGTTAAAGAAACAAGAAAAACAAAAAAAACATACATAAAGTAGTTAATACATGTAAAACACACACAATGGTGGGATGTAAAAGGCTTGAGAGCAGAGTGGAGAGAACAAAAAAGACGGAAAGTCTTCAAAACACTTTATTATCCATGGGTGGGGGGGAGAGTTGCTGTGGGTGAGAGCGTGTGACATGTTGGGAGAGGCTAATCAAAATGAACAGGGAAGGCTTGTTGGACGTGTCGAGGTCACTCTCAGACATAAACACAAGGGGTCTGTCAGCCGCACTGTCTGTGTATCTGAGAGAGAGATGAGGAAATGAAAGCTCTGTTGTTTGTGGGATTGCTCAGAAAATATATAAAAAAAATAACTCCCCAGCAAACGGAGAGTAAATTGGGCCCAGGTTACAGAGAAATACTGTAGGTCTGTCAGTGGATTTGGTGTCTTCCTGTTGCTGTACATGTCTGCTTGCATCTAACTACCCATCACACAGTGACCTTTAAACGCTCCTTATACTTTGTATGGCACTGTCAAGGCGTAAGGTAGAGGACAATAGTGTTGTGTGATAAATACACTGTCCTAAAAGGAATGGAGTGAACATGCTGAATCGGCGCTGGAGACGTCGGTGAGGAAGGATCCATTTAATTGGCTGTTCAGCTTAAGCGAGTAAGTGCACAAGAAAAAAACGGTACCGGGGAAAACAAGCAAACACACTTGGCACTTCTTATTTTTCATCTTCATCTCATGTCATCAATCCAATACACAAAGAGCTGTCAAAACAAGCCAAAGACATCTGAATGTTCCCTCTATAAAAGGTTCAAACTGTTGGAATATCCATTTTTGCACATTATGTCCATAAAAGGGCAAGAATACAACGATATATGATTACTTGTATATTTTTTTCAACTTGTCTTTTAAAATTTCTACATACCTACCCAAAACAAAATAAATAGACTAATGTCATATACCGTACAACTTAATATAATATGGTGATTTATTATAAAAAATCATGTTCTTTTTTTAAAGCACCTTTTTTTAACTTTGTCTATTTATTCTAGTCACTGAATATGTAGTAGAAGTGAATGAAACACATGGCTTTGGAATGGAGATGTAATGTAAATTGAAGTAAAATAACATACTGTGACACATAAAAGCTAAAAACAATGTAGAGTAGCGGTTTCCTTGCATTTTGATTTTTCTTCCACTGTGTATGTATTATTCTAGACAGATCTGTCATTACTTCAGAGACAAAGAAACCCTCTAGATTATGTACCTGTGTAAAAAAAATTGTATAAAATGACTTAGATTGCTCATTCTCAATTCCTTTGGTGTAAATTAGCTGGAGCTTCAAACACATTCTTCAGTTGGTTTTACCACTAAAACACACACATTATTGTCATTCCAGACAATGTTATTGTATTACAAGATTCAAAGTTGTATGCATGACCTAATGTTTACTTTGGGATATTATTTGGATGACTTAGAGTTGTAGCTGTGTTCAACATCGGACTAAAAACAAACATTGAATATTTAGTGGTGTAATTCCAATTAGAGGTTAATGGGAATATAGTTTTTTTCAGTCAGCATCTATAAGACAATACACAGAATGCCCGATATTATTTAATAAATGTTTAGGAAAGACAAATCATAAATGCTGTTGAAAAGATACACAAAGGCGAAATGGTAGCACAAATAATCTATTGTAAAGAACGCTGTTTTATCCCACTGAGAAGGTAGTAAACATGCCTAACAGGCTACGTGAAAGGTGTCAACTTGATAGTTATCTAAAATAAAATGGAGTAGATTCAAGCGCAGTGTGTTTTGAACTACCATTGGGCCCTGCAGCAGGTATCAGGCTGTGCTGTCCCAAATCTACTGGGTCCAATGGCTGCAGCTAGACTCTGTAATGTTACGTTTCCTTGTGAATCGCCCTAGGGACAGGTTTGTTTTCCACCCTGATAGAACGCGCCGTAGTGATGGCCAAATAAAGCTTCATGAACCATTTCTTTATATTGTGTGCCCACTAGGTGGTGCTTTCTGTTCAACAAAGGGCTGAAAGCACATTGCATTGCCGTTCCTTGAGGTTTTTTTTGCCATTTACTTTGGTCAAGAAATACTAATGGTTCATGAAGCTTCATTTGGTGATCACTACCTTGAAGTACTCTGCTTCCCACAGTAGACTATGTAGAACGGACAACCTCTGTGCCACTTTGCTGAGGACAATCTTACCTTCTACATTGAGAAGACAGGCCAAAACTGTGGTTCTCCTTAGCAATAAAGATCCTTCCTTCTGTTTTTTTAATTGTTATTGTTTTTATGTAAAGCACTTTGAATTGCCTTGCTGCTGAAATGTGCTATACAAATAAAGTTGCCTTGCCTTCCAGCCCTTTGCCAAGACCTAGGAATAAGCTTCCTCCATGCTACTCCCTATTAGTACATTTCAGAGTACCCCTTTTCTTCCTATTAAACAATGAGTTGGCAATCTTTTATAGCTCTTTATAAAAGAGAACCGTGTTTCCCTCTGTTTTTTTTCCAGACTTTCTGCATTCCTAAGCGTTACCATCATATATTTGAGTTGATTCTGCAGCATACGAATGCTCTCTTTCTCACTATCTGTGGTCGTCCTCCCCTCTGAGTTGCCTTTTCTTCGATTAAAAGATTTTACAAGAGGTTGGACCTTTTGTATTCCAAATACCTGACACTGTAAAAGGCTATTTCCAGCCCCAAAGGACATTTAAATCACCAGAAATTACGAGGCTGAAGTTAATTTCCTCGTAGTCTCACCTGCTGACAATGTTATCTGTGCAAAACTATGCATGAGTTACCCTTTCCAGGTTTGCAAAATGAAAATGCTGGTCGTAGGATCGGTTTCCCTCACATAACCTGAAGGAGACAGCAACACAAATTTAATTTAATATGCAAACAAGCTTCAAGGGTCAATACCAGCCAATCAGAAAATAGGGAACTATAGCCACCATCAACTGGGTCCCATGGCTGCTGCTTGACATTTCAATGCTGGCAGGGGCCTTTATTTACCTCAAATACAGAGAACCAGGCCTTTATTAGAAACATGCTTCAACTATAGATAGGCGTTTATTCTTCATTATCCCCACTTTTGTAGGAGTGTATCATAATTTAGCAAGACAGGTGCTGTTCTCTCATCTGTTTTAAATCATTTCACATCATTTATTTTAAACTGCAGCAGACTCTTCCGTGTTTTAGTGATAAAATCAGGATGTACGTTTCAACATCACTCAAGCCAGTCAGGACCACGTAGTGATATCCTACTCAACCCTTTGTTGCTCTGAGTTTCTCTTTTTAACCATGCTAGCAACATGGCTCTATGGCAACGTCAGTTGTTCCACCACTTTGGTCCTGACTTAAATGTGTAACCATCTGATGGACTACCATGGAATTTGAAACACATATTCATGGTCTCCAGAGAACTGACCGTAATGGTTTTAGCCATTCCCCTGACATTTCATCTAGCGCCACAGTGAGGTTTTTGTATTTTTGATTTTAGGTGACATGTCTCAACAACTCCTTCACTCCTTCACTTGGGGTGAAGGAGTTTAAATACCTTGGGGTCTTGTTCGCGAGTGAGGGGACTATGGAGACTGAGATTGGTCGGAGAATCGGAGCAGCGGGTGCGGTCTTACATTCTATTTATCGCACTGTTGTGATAAAAAGAGAGCTGCGCCGGAAGGCAAAGCTCTTCATCTACCGGTCAGTGTTCGTTCCTACCCTCACCTATGGTCATGAAGGCTGGGTCATGACCAAAAGAACGCCTCCCTAGGGAGGTGTTCCAGGCACGTCCAGCTGGGAGGATAAAATATTTTGTCCAGTACGTGATATCATGCTAATGTTAGCATTTAGCAAAGAACCGCTCACAAAGCGGCTCTCCGAGCACGGCCTCACAAGGCTGGGGTCTCTTTTCTTTCTGTTATCTATCTATTTCTGTTAGCATGAAAAAGTGATTCTCAGAGTAGCGTATAATAGGATGGCATTCTGTACAAATGGAATTATGCTGTGGAAGTACAATATTCTGAATTTACCGCTTGAGCCATTGGTAATTCCACCCTACTACATCTTTGTAAAACGTAGTGTTTGCCGGGCAGGCCAGTCAACAGTTTTATTCTGTAGTGGCAGCCTGCACTACTGTAAGGTTGAAGACTACACACTACAGGGCCATTAAACTAATCTGAGTCCTTTTGGCAAATAATATATGCCCGAGATGTCCTAAATTCACTTGTTTGGTAATTTAATACTGTGCTGCTGTTGGTGTTTGGTGTTTTGAACTGGTAAAAAAAAAAGGCTGAATTATCTCACCGATAACTCCCTCACAGACACTTATGTGATTGTTATTGATGTGATCTTTCTTCATAACAGATCACATAAAGATCAGTCACGTAATCCGCCCCGATTCTTAACAATTGCTCTCCACTTTGCAACAATCAGAGCGGAAAATTGTAGTAAAATAAAAATTTGAATAAATAACCGTGCCAGCATCTGTTACAGAAGCACACAGGAATGGGGTTTCACACTGATTGAAATAGAAATGCATCAAGCAATGAGGAAAAAGCACGTGCTCTCATCTTCCTGCGTATGAGCAGAGTGTTGAGCTATCAGTAAGGGGGTTTAGGAAGGAAAAGGATAAAGGCAAGTCTAAGCTTATTAAAACACAAAGATGTTGAATAGCCAGATTATGAGAACTCCTCCCTACTTTCACAAATAAAGCAGAAACAGTGCCGTCAGAGTAGACCAGATACGTCACAAAACAGTTTTAAGCTTCTATCATCATTCAGCAGACCCCTTTTTCATTTGCATTATCTTTTTCACAACAGTTAGAAGGGAGAGTAATACCTCAAGGCCTCTTTTTTCCCGCTCTTTTACTTAGTTTGGTCCATTTTGTCTTTCTCTTACCCATCCTTACCCCGTGTCTCCTCTCGGTCTTAACATCTATATCAGACGTTTCAGCAGCCAGCAGCAGTAGGTGCTTCAGTTAGCTCTGTCTATAACTGGAGGCGGAGAAGAGATCAGCCGCTACAGTACTACAGGGACAAATAATTGTTGCAAACTTTTCCTCTAGTTTCTTTGCTAAAGTTGCAGTGAAAGACAGGGAAGCTGCAGCTTCAGGGCTCCCACAGACCCATCCATCATGGCTACTATATGTTGCCCTTAAATAAAAACCCGTTTCCACCGACAAGTGAACACCCTCAACATTTTTTAAAGGTAATGATTTGCACTTTGATTGCATTATACTGGGTCACGATATTTCAGAAAAATGCTGAATATGCATAAGGAGTGTGAAATGATATTCCCTTATTATATGATGCCTATGGGCCCCTACATATTGTTTCTCTGCTTCAGCATTCCTTTTTTTCACAGTGTCCATATTAAGCCATTTGGCAGACACTTTTGTCCAAAAAGCCCTGTAAATAGATTGGATTAGATAGATTAGATAATACTTTATTCATCCCACAGTGGGGAATTTCCCTTATTGCAGCAGCAGCAGTTTTCTACAGTAAAGGAAACTGCTTTATATAATAAGAGATCTGAGATGATTTTAAGGGCTTGCATACTACACAACCTTGATTTTGAACCTAACCAACTGCATCTTTGTGAATAGAATTGATATCAGACATAATAATTCACATATAACTGAGTTTTATCTTTGCCACCTGCCTGTCCTAGGTGATTTGGAACATCAAAAATAAGCTTATGGGTAAATGTATCCAAGAAACATTGGTTTTAGCATGCGTCCTATTAAATTCCTAGAAAGACAGCGGCTTGAGCAATCTCAAAACATACAGATATACATTGTTACATTCTGTTGTAGTATTTATATAATCCCTGCACATGACCAGGAAACTTACTCTTGTATCTTTTGTGCTGTCAAGTGGCAGTCCCGCACACAACCAAGGTAACTCACTGATTCCTTTGCATTTACCTCATTATCTCCAGGTAAAACCTTAAAACAGGAGGGTCTTTTCTCTTTCACTTTTTTGTTTTATCTTTGACCCAGACAGTATGACTTCTGCTTTCCCTCAGTGAAGCGATAGCCTATTGTCTGACATCCACCAGTTACTACACTACACTGAGAGCTCTTTCAACTATGGTCTTATCTTTATCAGAAACCAATAACACAGAATCATCTGCATATGAAAGATGTTCACATGAACATACTGCTTTTATATATAGATAGTTGTTCGCAAGCTGGCTACATTTTTATTGTAACTAAAGTGACATTAGTGATCTGGTGATCTTTGTGGCTAAGCATACATGGAATTGTATAAAATCGCATCTGGCTTTTAATTGGATGCAAGAAACTTAAAATGTGTAAATGGGGCCATAGTGAATCCAAACATCTGGGACACCAATGACTAATAACGGCTGTGCGAGCCTACTGCGTGTACAGAAGTGCATGCATCGTGTTACATGCCTACATGTCACGCCACCACCTCATGCAAAGGTTGATTAAGCGGGGGGACACTGGATACTTCTGCAAAGGGATTTGGAAAAAGCCGGATAAGAAGCAGGAGAAGTGCAGAAACTGTGGCATTTACTAACAAAAAGCTCACTCAAACAAAGGGCACAAAATGAAACAATTACATTACAATAAAACATAATTAAACTGAGGCAAAATAAAATCTAACCTTAAAAATAAGGCATCCTCACAGAAGGCTGCCAACTCTAACTGGAACCTACCACCTGCACAGGTCAGTGTAGGGTGAGCTGAACTGAAAAAGCTAAATTTAACACACTAGATCCAGGAAAAAAACATTTGATTTACATATATTGCATAGTTGCTGCTGACATTACCATGTGCTGTATATATATGGGCACGTATAACAACAAAGAACACCAACAATTGTTAATAACTGCAGAACTATCTTACCCATTCTCCTACAACTTAAGAGTGCCCAGCTTCTCCCACTGTTGAAAGGCTAATCAGGCAAACACATGCACTCTCCTTGATTGAGCTGGTGAGCCGCTGTTTTACCCCCTCATCATAGGCAGAAACATAACAAAAATACAGGCTTGTGTCATTTATACACACCAAATGATAATGTATCGGATAAACTGAGACATTATGCTAAAATTAAGGCTTAGTAGACACAACACACAACTACTGTTGGAAACAGGGCCTAGTGAAAAGGGAGAAAGGCAGCCTTTTCACACTGCAAAAAGCACCATATTATTTGATGTTTTATGTGAGATGTACAGTATATGTATTACTGTAATTTCCTAAACACCCTGCTGTGTACGCTGTTTCTTGTGTGCACTTGTACTGAGGTTTTACAGAATAAGGTTTGTGTAATTTCATAGTTTCCATCATGATAAACTAATCCCATGACAAACACTGCTCACATTCAAGTTTATCCCACTAACAAATACTGTCATATGCAGATGTTGCTCATGCTTTTGTGTCATAGGATTATATTATCATTCAAATTCATTAAACACAAAAAAAGGATGCTGTTACACTGGGTTCCTTCATTACAATGAACATTTTAGCATATCGCTCTCAGTTGACAAACTACCTAGACTAACTACCAGATCAGAAGTGCTGTCACATGTTATAAAGTAACATGGCCCTGTGCTTTGTAATGAAGAAAAATGTCACCCAATGCAACATTATGTGTCTCTTCTAGGTATCTGCAATTGTTTTGGGGACAGAAGTTTAAGTCTCTGATATGGAAATGTAAGGTAGATTATATTAGGGTTGCCAGTCAACATCATATTCATTCCAGAGTTAAGTGGATGTACTGATGGCAAAGGTAAAGTGAATGGCAGCATGTAACCTTGGAAACAGAACATAATGTCAATATTCTGAGAGGAAAAACCCCTACACTACAGTATGTAAGGCTTAATGCCCAACGACCGGTCCATTGTCAGGTATTAATTGACAACGGCGAGGCATGAACCGTCCGAAGCCCATTAATACCTGACAGACACCTCAAAGGGCATTTCCTGCTTACACCATGGTCACTTAACAAATCACTTTTTTTAAACTTACATATTGAAGTTTAAAGTTGTTCTAAATAGTAAGTCCTTAAAACCTTAAGTACAACTTTCCACACTTAGCAACGGGAGATATTTATAGTCCGTTCAACTCATAGAACAGAAAGTTAACGCTATGCTAGCAAGAGTCAGAGTAAATAACATTGTGTACAGTTTGCAATCAGCAAATACAATGTGAATGTATGTTCAACATCAAGACAAGCTAGCTATCTATCTATATCCTCCATGAATGATCCTCCATGTGAACTGCCGGCCTCCGCCTGAAGTAGCGACCTGAACAGTCAACAGTGAGATAAAGATATTTGCAAATGAAAGCATCAAAATGAAGCTTGTTTATAACAAGGGGAGGATTTTGAGAGAGGTTCAGGCTAAGCCCCCAATGTGCTCAAATTCTAGAAACGCCCTACCATTTGGACCAAACTAATATAATTTTTATCATCAATAGCTGTACTTTTGTTTTGCAACATTGCAGATTTCAGCAAAAATACTAAGCTACTACAATGGTGAATGTTGGTAAATGTTAAACCTGCTTAACAGCACCATGGTAACACTGTCATTGTAAACAAGTTGCCTGACTGTAGATGTTAAATGTTGTTATATCTGTTGCTTGCTGCTCCCCAATTCATTTATTCAGAAAACCAGTAAACCATTGTACTTTAAATTTTTCCTATATTCACAAAATTTGGGAAAGCACTGCAGACCAAATACTGCTAGCTCTTGTTTGTGGCCTGTGGAGTCTGTAGACAGACGTGTGCACCACCCATATGGTGTCGCCAGCTGCCCTTTTGAACCCAGACAGCTGTGGTGGAGGGTTGGTGCCTTTTCCCCAGTCCCAGTCGGTGAAGTGGTACTTATGAGATGGCGGACTCTTTAAGAGTACTAAATGTCAGTTCCAGCTCTTGAACAATCTGTTAAAGCATTTGCTGCTCTAAGAGTTGGTCTCTTAAGATTGTGTTGATATAAATGTGCAGTCCTAGAACAGGTGTGCACATGTATGTACATGCACTAAAATGTAATCCCTTACACTACTCATTATTGCAAAAGTAATTATGTTACTGTAACATGATACTTAGTAATGTGTCACTGCCAACACTGGTGCAACCAATGTGCTGCCAACTCTGTAGCCTTAAAAAATATGGCATATAGAAAATAGAAAGTGTAAATACTGCCCAGATTACAGTCCAAGAAATGTCTACAAGATTCACCATAGTGTCTGAACTAATTTGCACAGAACAAATGTGAAAAGGAGGAAGTCAGATGACAATGGGAGACTGAGGGTCATTTCCCGTTTCCAACCAACAGTCAACGTTGTTTTCGTAAAGCATGGCCGCAATCGTTGCCTAACCTTAACCACGTGTTGGTTATTGTAACCACAATGACTAAGGTCCCCTAACCTACTTAAAGTATTTATTTTAACCCGAAATATGATATTTCCGTACATTTTACCAAACCTTAACCATTGCGTTGTCACATCATAAAAAGTGATGTGTAAAGGTTGTACCCCTGCAGACCCCTGTGGGACTACGGTGGACCCTACGCCGCAGCCTGACGTGCACCTTGCAGCGCCGCACGTCTCTCGGCCGTGGCTTGGTAGCATTGAATTTCCCCCATACTCATTTCCCGGTTCCCATTCTCCATAGATAAGGTGAAATCAAGGAGAGGGTTAACTTTTCCTGCTAAAGATTTCCCACAGAAAGGAGACACTTCATTTCTCTCACTATGACTCTAGCAGTGACACTAATCACCGTCATTCTCTCACTTCTCCCTCTCCTTCTACCTCTACTTTCAACCAGCTGTTAATTGGCTAATCGCCGTCACTCTCTCACCCCCCCAAAAGCACTGCATGGAGCCTCCGCAGAAGCATGAAACGGCCTTGTCAGGCACAGACAAATGATGTCATCTTGCTTATAGCGGTGTTCTAGGGAGCATGGACCGAAGATGATGGCGAGCTGCAGATAAAAATTTCAGATTTTATGGTTGACATAACATTGTCAGACCAAATTATCACAACTACAGGTTAAATAAAGCTGATGTGTGTGGGATTGGCTTGATATTGTAAAGGTGCAAAGGTTGTCATGTTTAAGAACAGCCAAAAAGCATCTGTTACCACATCTACATAATGTATTTATGCTTGTAAAAGATAAAACATTTCACCAAACTCTTTAACAATACAGCCGTGACACTTCTGAAATGTTTCTTGTTGACAGCTGGAGCGCTGCACAGCTGTATGCTGTGTGCATTCACAGTTCTGCTGCACAAAGTCAATGTGGATGGTTGGGCATACAATGCAAAGGAGTTAGATATCAGAAACGGTTGTTTTAATGTCCTGATATATTGAACTGTGTAGTTCAACAACAAGTAAAGTTATGGAAAGATTGTGGCTTTGGTTAAAAATGGAATAAGTCAATGAGTCAGCATTGACTTTTTCAGTAATTTATTAAATCTACTTTTTAGCAGAGAGAGATAACAGCCATGCTGTTGTTTTGTTTCATTTTTTTGTAGTTCATCTTTCTTATTTTATGGATGTTTCCAAGAGAAATAGTCAATACAACTAGATAGAAGGCAACATTTTTGGCCATCATTTTTTATAGAATACAGAATATATCTGTCTGACTGCACTCTGAGCTTCCTTTTTTCTAAGAAGGTTCGCCAATTCAGCACGAGTTTGAAAACAAAAGGCCTTGGAACATGCTGACTCATGCAGCTCTTGCAGATTCTTCCGTGGAAATGGACACTTTGAAGATCCCAGTTCCATCTCATACAAAGACAAGCGCTTGGGATCCTGATCTAGAAACTGACTGAAAGTCACTATAAAGTATTGAGGGGGGTTGTTTTTGTTTGTTTGTTTGTTTTGTTTTGGGGGGGGGCTGGACTCTTAACTCAGATTGTATGTTTGCCTACAGGGTTGTAGTTGAGTCGATGCTTCTGGCACCAGACTAGTTAACTTGCAGAAGTAGTACAATGCTGTCTACTAGTTTATCTATTTTTGGGGAGTTTTTTTTACTGGGTGTTGATAAGTGGTCTTCATTTTTACCCCCCATTTATCACTGGGCTCGTCTGTGCTGCGTTCCGGTTTTGTTACGTCCTCCGCGGCGCACCATACCGGCGTACCACACCGGGAGTCTCGGAAACGGAGCTTCTTGCCTGCCTGACCAACAGATTATTTTGTATCTATAAAATTAATTCGTCCATGCCTTCTCTTTTCTGGCGTTGTCCTGATAAAAGGGATTTGTGATGTTAAAATCTTGTTGTCCATGGTATTGTAGAGGAGACATAAACGATATTGGGTGTGTCTTTCGTTAAAGTGCCTGGATGCTCTCGCTGTTTCACTTCCTGGCTGGCTGTCCAACCGCCCCGCAGCTCGCTTGAAAATTGACCTGGCGTGTCTCTTTAGCGGAGCGGAGAGGCACTTCTGGGACGCGGCATGGCGCAGCTGGTGGAATATCAAGCATTGACTTGGATGGCCGTGATTGCCCGCGGCGCCTCCGGGACACAGCGCAGACGCGCCTGGTGAAAAATAGGGGTCATAATGCAGTATATCACAACAAGCATATTTCATTGAACTTGTTATGTCTTACACAGAAATTCAAACAGACAGACTTGAGGGCTGTTTACTGAGAGTTTTTGGTCAATCCAAGGTATCACTGTACTCTCAAACTTACTAGGTAGGCGGCATCAACACAGCCGAAAGTGATAAAAAGACAGGCATGCGTTTGTGTGAGTGAATGTGTGTTTGCCTCTTTTCACTCTTCCTGTGTCTGTCTTTACCTTTTGGTCTTCCTGTCTTCTTTCACGGCTGCTTGTGCTACCATTGTG
The DNA here is from genome assembly GCF_013103735.1 of Etheostoma cragini. Taxonomy (NCBI): domain Eukaryota; kingdom Metazoa; phylum Chordata; class Actinopteri; order Perciformes; family Percidae; genus Etheostoma; species Etheostoma cragini. Next base: position 4,474,982 of record NC_048418.1, on the reverse strand, counting down.
GCAGCACAGCTTGAATCTTCCACTTCCTCTCCTTTTCTCTTTCTTCATCAAAGCCTGGGAAAGATCGATAAGCCAGCACACACACAGCTTGATGAGCCAGCCTCAGAAGTGTCTTTTGAGAAACTGTAAGGTGTAGCTGGCTCGCTGCCGTGTACCTGCCATCCAATAATTCCTGGAGCCGGCAGGGAATTAAGGAGACATAGTAGGGATTAGGTACAATCAAACTTTAATTCATTCAGCTAGGAAATTTCTTGTATTTTTAGCTTGAGGAGGTAGTGAAGCCAGTAAATTAGAATGATAAATCATTACCAGATGAATTAGAGCTGTCACATCTACCAACCCTCCCCACCCGGACTCAGTAATGAGAATGCATTTTTTTTAGCAGCTGGTCCACAAAAGATACAAAATCCATTATTTTTTGTTTATTAATATTGAATGTGTTGCATGTCCCAATTGCACCAAATTCAGAAAGCTCACCAGCAACGCACCCGCCAAGTTTGAAGTAGATCGGATCAACGGTTCTTGAGTAGGCTGGGTATTGTTGAATAATATTCAATACCGGTTTCAATGCCAATACTGTGACTTTGATAACGGTTCCCAAACAACACTTTTTTTAGTACTAATTTTATAACTGAAATTTAAAACTGAAAGACACTTGCACAAACATTACGGCACAAATGTTTTTTTATTTTTCAGCTTATGTAGTTTTTCCTGCCTGCCTCTGCTGTTAGACTGCCAATCGCACACATTATAGGTCTTTTTAGAAGCATGCCGCATATTTATTGGCTAACTGACTCATGAGATTTACTCCTATGAATTGTTGATATTGATAATAAATTGATAATAGATACTACAGAGGCAATTCAGTCAGTGCCTAAAAAATATTGAATTTGCTTTGCATGCCTATACTTGAGATGTGCAAACGACAAACAGAAAGAGATTCCTAGCTATATGTTTCCGTCTTAGTGTTAGAGTGCTCCCCTTTCAAAACAAGTTTGTTTGGCCACGGAGTGGGCAAGTGAGGTGTTGTATTATGTCATAACCTATGTCTGAATGTTTTTGTTCTCCTTTGTGAAATGTACAATTCTCAAATTCTGCACCAACCAATATCATTTTGCACAGTGAAGATCAAACATCTAAGAGAAATAAGACTTTTACCAAGACACACATCTTGTAAATGTCCGTCTATGCAGCAAGTGCAGTGTGTGTGTGTGTGTGTGTGTGTGTGTGTGTGTGTGTGTGTGTGTGTGTGTGTGTGTGTGTGTGTGTGTGTGTGCGTGGCTGGCTGCGTGCCTTTGCACTGTATTTAGTATATTTGTTGGTTTTGACCTGGTCCCTGCTACAACTGGTGCTTCTTCCTTCATGCATTTCCGTAGTTTTTGTTTGTTTTCATGCATGCAGTACTTGGTACCTTTATCAGGTCTGCTTTGTAAGTAAAGATCTGGCGGAGATGGAGCGTGGGCGACAGATATTATATACTTGGGAATTTAATTGAATTAATTATGAAAAGATTGACTAACTGGTGGGAGGAGGAATGAGAGTGAAAAATAAAGGTCCAGTATTATAGGCATTTACATACTGATGACTGATTAAAGCTTTGATGACAGGTAGTCTAAAGGATATTGAGTGAAGATGTCCTGAGCCAATTTACAGGATCAATATAAGGGTCCATCAGGGCTTTTATGATTGATCAGCTCCGGTTATATGATTAATTTTGGGACAATATGATGCATTCCTAATCTGAGTAACCTTAGGTTATTTCAACATGCTCCAGCTTTTAAAAATTGGCATTTGTAGTCAGTGGAACCATAACAGATACTGCCAACGCCTGAGATTGCAATTACAGGGTTAGACGTGATTTCCTTGTCACAAAGACAAGAAAATGTATCAAATTGGAAGACACGTTTGGCCTGACCGGAACGACCAAAAATCATAAACGCAACACTTTTGTTTTTGCCCCAAAGACCTTTTCTATGAACCCAAAAGGCTTATTGCTTTCAAATATTGTTCACATATCTGTCTAAATCTGTGTAAGTGAGCACTTCTCCTTTGCAGGGAAAATCCATCCACCTCACAGGTGTGGCATATCAAGATTTTGATAAGACAACATGATTGTTGCACAGGTGTGCCTTAGGCTGGCCACTCTAAAATGTGCAGTTTTACGGTATTGGCGGGGGGTGACCATTTTGTATCACGCACACACATTTACCTCACACAGTGCAACACATTTCCTTCGCATAGAGTTGATCAGGTTGATTGTGGCTTGTGGGATGTTGGTCTACTCTTCTTCAATTGTTGTGTGAAGTTGCTGGATATTGGCAGGACCTGGAACACACTGACGTATACGCCGATCCCGAGTATCCCAAACAAGCTCAACGGGTGACCTGTCCGGTGAGTATGCTGGCCATGCAAGAACGGGATGTTTTCAACTTTCAGGAACTGTGTACAGTTTCTTGCAACATGGGGCTGTGCATTACAACGGGCCTCAGGATCTCGTCACGGTATCTTTGTGCATTGAAAATGCCATCAATTAAACCCACCTGTCTTCGTTGTTCATAACATACGCCTGCCCGTACCATAACTCCACCGCCACCACGGGCCACTCAATCCACAACGTTGACATCAGCAAACCGTTCACCCACACAACGCCATACACGCTTTGTGCTTTCTGCCCTAGAGTGTAAACCAGGATTAATTTGTGTATAGAACACCTCGACGTGAGGACAACCAGAATGCAGGTGAGCTTCCCTGAGACAGTTTCTGCAGAAATTCTTTGGTTATGCAAACCGATTGTTGCAGCAGCTGTTCGGGTGGCTGGTCTCACACATTCTTGCAGGTGAAGATGCTGGATGTGGAGATCCTGGGCTGGTGTGATTACATATGGTCTGCGGTTGTGAGGCCAGTTGGATGTACCGCTAAATTCTCTGAAATGCCTTTGGAGACAGCTTATGGTAGAGAAATTAACATTTAATTCACGGGCAACTGCTCTGGAGGACATTTCCGCAGTCAGTATGCCAATTGCACGCTCCCTCAAAACTTGCGACACAAGGAGGGTAATCAGAGATAGACAGATAGATAGATAAATACTTGATTCATCCCGGAGGAAATTTTAGATGCACAAACTGGGAATTGGGAAAGGGCTTAGGGGGTTTTACAATGCTATCATTATCATAACACATCGACGATTGAGCACATGGGTTGCATTCAAATTATTTTCAATTGATTACCATGTTGGTTAGAACTAGATCAAATTTCATTTTTAAGCAGGTGTGGTTTGCCAACATTTCAGAAGATAATTACATATATTGTGTAACTTGAGTGACAATGGTGATGCCAGATTTGTAAAGCTGGTAACAACTTTATTATGAAATCATTTAGCAGCTGTTTCATTGAAATAGAATTGATCAGTGGGCTTTACTAGGACTATAACATAGAAATATGTATCATATCAAATATGTTGACATATATTTCGGATGCTTTGGAGTCTTTAAATGTATCCCAATAGAAGGATAGATCTGTAATACAGATGGTTGCACACTAGAGATAAGATTGCAGCCTAATGTCACAATGGGCTTTACATTTGGTATCGTGTTCTATTGCTGGATTGTTTTGTGTTGTACACCTCACCTCCTCATCCCTGCAACAGCTTGCAAGAGACATTAATCAACCTATTCTCTTAGTCTTTTTAAATGTGTGTTGGCAAGCGTTACTTCATTAATGTGAACACTTTCGGTTGTAATCCCTACGATACATACAGCACGTAGACTTTTGTTGGCCAAGCGTTAACCAGCTGCTATATTTACTGAAAAGACATGAGTGGAATACATCTTCTCATCTAACTCTGGACAAGAAGGAACATAATCATTTTAATGTTGAACTATTCCTTTTAAAAGTAATTTTATATGGGGCTTTCATGATAAAGATGAAACATTATTCCAGTGTATGACCACCCTAATGTATATAGTTCTGTTTAAGGTGTTACTGACCACCCTTTATCAGATCAAGGAAAATCTACTCATTAACCTTTGGCTTCAAGCCCTTATCCCTTAGACATGTGTTACAATCAAACTGGAAATGCACACCAGTTTCATGGATATACAGAAGGTTGTGTACTGGGAAAGAGTTTTTAATTTTAAAGACATAACCTGACATTAAACACAGTGCGAGCACATGTGTGATAAAAGTGAGTGATGAGAGGTCCTGTGCAGCAGAGGTTCAGAGCATAAAGCCAGAGCGATGATTGAGCTGTGAACAATGGACGAGTGGGGGGGGGGGGGGGGGGGGGGGGGGGGGCATTCATTCAGCTCTGTAATCCAGGCCCCTTCTCTCATTACTGGATCAAAAATGAAACCACACTGTGAAATCATCCTCCCAGGTGACCTCAAGCCGCCCATCGCTTCCCACCTCAATTTGTATTTATCGCCGATTGCGCCTAAGCCCAACCAGCAGTTACTTCACACTACATCAATTTGGCATGTAGGGGCACAACACCACAGTCCACCCTTGTGCAGTACAGATGGGGAAGAGGTGAAACAGAGAAAATGAAAGATACAGTAGGAGAGAGAGGTGGAAGGTGAAATGAGATGATGAATATTGAATGTTTAATGTAATTTCCTTCATCTGTGCATGTGCATCTACACTGTAAAAGGGATATCAGTGGCATGAAAGATTCACAAGGTGCCCAGCTGCCTCGACTACTCCAACATGGCCGCTGCACCCCATCCTACTGAATGAACTGATGCTGTCCCGTGTTGTGAATTGTTACTACTGATGTTACTGTACACTCTTAACCTTGCATTTCCATTTAGGGTTGCACCTTTAATGCAAACACTGTTCCACTTGAACATTTCCTAAAGGATTTCTTGTCAGGTCTCCTGTGTTATAATGTTTTAAAAAAAAGCATTTATGATCCTACAGCCAGGACATAGTCAAACCACACACCCCAGCCCGTCCACTATACTCTGCTTTTGCCAATCGGATTGCTGGTGCCTCACTATGAAGGGGGCCCGGCTACTGCTTTACAGAGTCACAAATGTTTGCTCTTCTGGCTCAATAATAGTGAGACTAACTCACCCAAAACTATTGGCAATGGACACGCATTGCTAAGCCTCTACAATGACTGACAGGTTGAAGTGTAGCCAAACCCTAAACAAAGCCTATCCTTCTTTCTCGTCCAATTTAATCACCATGATTTACAAAATGAACAATATGCTATATTGAAAAAGACTTGAAACTTTTGAGATTGAGACCATAAACTCGTTAAGAAAATGTTTACTAAGGTAATAAATCACGTGGTATAAGGTCATTTCAAGTGTAAGGTCATTTTCTCTTAGACTTTCATGCAATCAGATCTTTTTAGAGCCAGTGGAGTCGCCCCCTTCACTTTTCAGGCCCGAACGTTGCCGCTTGGTATGGACATTTATTGACTTGGCTTAAGTTCAACATTGGGATATAGTGGCCTAGCAGCAACTTTTTGCTCAACCCAAATAACTCTAAATAAGTAACTTCAAACTAGATACAGAATATAGCCTAAAAGTACATCTTTACATAACTCATCCCCTAAAAATTCAGCATACCGTCTGGGTGAGAGACACTGCTGCCTCTGGAGCTATATATCTTCAAACATAATCCATTATGTTGAGAGTTGTGGTTAACTTTGATAAGATATGTCAAAAAAAATGTTATAAAAAGTATATAAAAAATATGGCCCCGGTAAAGACATTTTTCAAGATGCATTACTTCTCCCAAGTTTGTATTGTCTATATGTGGCAGACAAGGCACTGTTTGTACAGGATTGCACAGTGGAACACAGATGTATTTATGATCCTCTTAGCAAGCTCTCAGAAGTGTGTTCACAAACACACACTTGTCTGGAAAAACCCTCTGAAGCCTCAAATGTTCTACGCCACAGGGTATGTGTGGGTATTTCTGGACTGCGAGGTGATGATTACAATTTGCACTCCGCAGGCTGCTGCAGAGATGCAAAGACCAGTAGGAGCCGTGATAGCAAACCAGAGATAACCACAGGGTTTATGAGGAGGCCTGAAAGAGACGAGTGTATGAAACAGTTGTAGGGCTGCACGATTTAAAGAAGGTTACATTTTGACTGCAATTTGCAATACTGTGATTGCGATATAATGGTATCATGATTCTACTGTCTTGATTTCCAAGGAAAATACACAAAAGAATAACATTTTGAAATGTGCATTTTTCAACTTAAAACATACAAAGTCCAACAAGCATAAAAAGGAATACAAAAAACGTTTTCAGCATGGAGATTTTTGCTTTTGCTCAACAGTAACCTATGAATGTAATAATAAACTAAAAAAACAAACAAATTCTTGATAAAATAACATTTTGTATGCCCTTTTTAACAATGACATTAAAATGGGTGAAATAAAATAACTAGTGATGAGAAGGTACAGTGAGCGATGTTAATCCAATAGGCCTACTTTTTTTGAATTCAGTGAATATCTTCTCATGGTCCCCTAGCTCTATTTTTTTGTGTGGAAGGCAGCAGGTGCATGTGCTGGCCGGCCGGCCAGTCCGTTAACCTGGGGGGCGGAGCTTCTGAAGGGGGTTTCTATTTGCATCGACAATCTTTGCACAGCATCGTTTACTGCACTTTTAAGTTACAAAATGTATTTTGTACATCCTCTTCTTAAAGTTTACATGTTCTGAAACCCTGTACAACTGATACTCACGTGACCACCTCTACATGCGCTACTGCCTAAACAACAACAAGTCATATCTTTTGTGGACACGACGGGAAAAAGAGATAGCAAATATCATGTAAAGTGAGTTAACAGTGAACAACAAAAACACCAAGCTTCTTCAGACAAGGTGGCTTCATCTGTTGGTAAAGTGAAGGATGTTACAACGTGGAGACTGCACACAGTGTCATTTACACAGCACACCTTTTTAGTTTACTTAAACCGCACAATACATGCGGTTATGTAATGGCACAGAGTACATCGTGATTAGATTAATTGTGTAGCACTAAACAGTTGTTTGACAAAGACCTTGATTATTACACACTAGAGCATAAAAGACACATTTGAAGGTGAATTAATACTGTTTATTTCCCATCTGAGCTACCTGAGGTGAGGTGTCTGAGGTGAGAGAATGCAAAACAACACAGCAATAAAGGGGGGGGGGCTATTGTTCTGGGTTGCAGTCGATTTATTATTAATCATTATTTCTAAAGGTCTGCAGCCCCAATCAACGCGTCAATATTCATAACACCCCCATAGTATTAAAATGTCGAGAAAAACCTCCACATACTGATGATGTTGGTATTGTTGAAGTATGTTCAGACAGAACCTGATGTGGCTTATAGACGTGATTATATACAAAGTTCAAAGGCAGACACAAGCTTGAATGGACATCAACTCTCAAGGGGAGGCGCAAACTGTGGCAAAGAGGCAGCCGTGCATGTTGAAAATGTTTCACTTTGAATAAATTTCATGAATCTAGCATTACTTCGGAAACGAGGAAAAGGAAGAGAGACTGAAGACAAGTGACTAGTGATGGACAAATTTAACTTTTCTAAGCCCACTAGATGGCGTTCACCGTTCAACAAAGGGTGGAAAGCACACTGAACTAAAAACTGTCTTAAAAAAACAAAGAAAATAGTTCACATGGCTTAAAGGTGAGCTATGCGAGTTTTTTATGCTAGAACATTTGTTGTCACATACAGCAAACATCTCCTCACTAACCGCGAGCTGCCAGTCAGACGAGGTAATTATCTTCCCTTGAGTTTCCAAGCATGAATGTCACCGGACGCCACAATCTTCTGAACACAGCCATACGGAGAACTACAGAGAGTTGTGTGGACTTAATTAGCTTTGTAGCAACTCATTTGGCAGTGGCTTTAATGTAACAGACGTTCATTAATGTCAAAAAGTTATGCACTAAAGCTTTAAAGACCCTTACCCTACACAGCATTGTTATTGCAAAAACGGCGTATGCTGCCTTCAGGCATGCATAATCAAAATTGATTGTAATGGCACATCCTGGTTCTCTTTTTTAGACTTGATATTTATTGTCACTGCTTCTATCAAGTTGCATGTATTTACTAAAGTTTTGTGAACACAGAATTATAACCAGAATTAGTCCCTTTGGTCGGGCTGGTTCCACCACACTAACTCTCTCAGTGAAAGGGGACCTTGGATGTCAAAGTAGTCAACTGTATTGATTAGCTTAGTGGATATTATATTTATTTTACTGCAGAGCACTCCTGTACTTCTTTTCACACTGTTAAAAACAAGTTCTAAAATGTACTCTAGGTTGTGGTCAATGTCAGGTTAAGCATTGTATGGTCATAAATCCGGTCGCACAATAAAAAAGGAGTATTTTGCACACTGGAAAATCTTATCTAATTGAAAACAGTTAAGTATTAGTAGTTGGTCATTTTTGTGGAGAAATTGTTCAAATGGCACAAAATGTCTTCATATGTGTAAGAAAATTATTAAGAGCATTTGCATCCTCACAAGAAAATCAAAAAGCATGCAGCAGATTATACAGTAATATGCAAATCACTGGCACTGGTAGAGTGTTTTCATTGGCGTTCATTGGATGAAGTGAGAGGTTTTATCCTGGTTTTCTTATTCAAAGAAAAGCATTATGATTAAAACCTGCACTCCCACAAACAATTTAAAGTCCTATTCATAAAGGATTAGTGGGGTACTCAATGTAAATCCCGGTAATCTCAAAACGTTAATCTCAAACGTTAATCTCAAACATTGACATGTTCCAAGCATGTACGCTGGGGCACAACTGTGCCTGGTAACAGTAATCATGCAAAGCAAAGACAGCCATTTGGACTTTGCATGAAAACAGAATAAAAGCACAGCAGGAGTGGTCATTAGTGTTATTAATGATGAATCCTTTCTGGAGACTCAGCATGTAAAATACCAAGGCTTTGGCTGACCTAAGTAGAGTGAAACTCATTGTCATTACTTATAAAATGTTTGCCATGGCTTTACTAGTCACAGATATTGACAGGAAGTAGTTAAATGAGACACTCAGTGGCTAATTCCCAAACATTGAACTTCTAAATGCTTGTTCCTATTTATTTAAACACAATAGGCTATATTAGCTTAAATATGCTATTGGATAACACTTCCACCCTTTATGCTTACCTATGGAGTTGGATGGTAACGCTAACTTGTGGTAACAGCAAGTTTAAGTTTGTTTAGAAAAAGCTAACACAAGGCAAATTCCTAAACATAACTACACATTTGTTAACCTTACCTTAGTTTAGCTAGCGATGAGTTTTTGCATCGTTGCAACCGTCCTTGGCTCCACAAGTCCTGTCCTATGAGGAGACAAACATGGATCAGAAATGGCCCAGCATACAAAGAACACAGAGCAAGGTGAGTTATGTGTAGTGATGAAGCCAAAAAAAGCCTCACGAAGATTTGTGAACCATTTTCTCTTTATTTTCTGAGCCCACTGGATGGAGCTCTCTGTTTAACAAAGGCTTGAAAGCACGCATAAGGACATTCGTTGAGGCTTTTCCTTTAAACCAAGAGCACCATCTAGAAAATAAATATAATGGTCTACAAAGCTTGATGAGGCTTCATTTGGCCATTACTACTTATGTGCAAAAAATATGTTGAATGTGTTTATGTGTTAAGAGGTTGGGTGTGGGCGTTCACAATACTATAGTTGCTTCTGGGAAATTGAATCCTGAGTTTATAAAGTTAGAGAGTGAGTTAAAGTTGATAAGGAATGGAAAAGGTCTGCTGAAAAACACAGGCAGGAATGTTGAATTAATGTTGAATGCATTCTGAATGTACTGAATGTTTTATGGATACCAAAATAAACCATCAATTTTACAGCAGAAAGCAGTGCACTTCACCTCACCAAACGCTGAACCACATTGGTAGTCAGACTGAGTTTTGTGTCTGTCCTAGCCATTGGCAGCAATACAGGGAGCAAGTCAGGGTTATACTTCAGCATCTTCACAGTTCAGCAGAGAACTAGCAAAGCCACCCGAGCATTTTTATAGAAAGCTATTATGAGCTGGTCAAGACGTTACCCAGACAACATGTCGTGGAGTTGTGAATGCATATGGGGTAATATGGCCACTGAAAAATAACTGCCTGCTCAATTCAAGTCTCTATAGTTCTGCCACCCGACCCAAACCCTGAGAATTCTTTCTATCTACCTTGCTGACATAAACACTAAGGTTTCTTTGTCATCTAGCTACATTTAGCGACTTTTGGAGCTGGTGCTACCTTCTTTTACTGGAATAAAGTTGGCAACAATGGGTTTGGGTCTGATATTTGGCAGTAGTACTCATTTCCAGCTAGAGTTGGGCGGTATCCATATTTTGATGCGCTAGCCTCCCCCCCAATTCTCTCTCTCTCTCTCTCTTTCTCCTCCACACTGTCACGTGATGACAACCATAAGCATTTTTAAGGCAATAAATAAATTATATTTATTATTTAATCCTTGTCTCCTATATAATAGCATTGCATTTTTTTTTAATGACAGTATTGAAACTGAGATCATTGCTATTTTTAAGACCCCGTATACCATATTACCGCCCAACCCTTGTTCCAGCCAGGTCTGGTCTTTATGATGCAGGTGCGGCCAAGGTTCAGGCCTTAGCTTCAGGGCCTTTAGTATTATTGTAACACAAAAACCAAATCACACAAACCTAAAGATCAAGTGAAGATGAGGATTCCTTATTGTTTTCTTTCCTTAGACAAAATGTAATAATTTCTGGCACCATGATTATATTTACCATTTAGGCCTACTTGCCCAAGTAAAAAGGTCTTTGAAAAATGTGTTTTTATGATTGGTCGTAGTGTTATCCAATTGCGTGCAGGATAGTGCACGCAAATGCACGCTTGGTGCCGTCCCTCGAGATGTGCAACTTTAATTTCTCGATGATTTCCAGGCTAGAGGAGAGACAGAACAAGAACCAAACAGAAGTTTTCTTTCAATAAAGGTCCAAGATTTGGTGTTGTAATTTTGTGCAACTTTTACGACATCAATTGGCAGCGTAAAAGCTAAAATAAGGTACCTGGCTGTGTATGGTGTGTGTGGGGTCTCTGTTGTGTGTCCTTGCTGCTATTGAAATGATGTATTAATGGCCAATCAGCTCAAACAAAAGGATAAAGACCCATTTTGGGCTTCGGACTTGGTAGTTAAAGATCTCCTAAGGAGCCTGGCAGTTCTTTAAGTTCAATTTAAGTCAATTGTGAGTAATTCAAAGTATTTATATACTGTACAGTGCCAAGTGAATTTCACATTTTGGAGATGCGTGACAGTGTGACAAAAATAGATCGAAAATGTAAACATAGTCGAGCGGATGAAAGAGCGTGTGTCAGTGTGTGGCTAAAAGATAAGCAGTGGCATAGTGGCACTTCCTTAGAGGCCTGTGTAATTCAATTGGAGAGAGTGTGTGTCTGACAACACTGTCTGATGCAGGAATCAGAAGGGGGTAATTGCCTATAGCCATTGTTTGAACTCACAAACACTGAAGACATGGCCTCGGCCTTGTTCCTGTTCACCACACTGAAGGCCCACTTTCAGCCTTCTGACCCAACAGAGTGGATATGATAAAGTGACTCTGGGTCTGTGTGTGTGTGTGTGTGTGTGTGTGTGTGTGTGTGTGTGTGTGTGCAGTGAGTTGTAGTGAACTGCAGCTAGGAGAAATAGTCAATGCCACTTGTGTGTGTCCTTTTCACAATCTAAATAAATAACTTGGTATGACACCTTATACATATACAAACGCTATGATTAGTGCAGCTTTAATGATTTTATTGATATGTTGTATTACTAATTGTAAATCCATTGTATTATTTATATTAGTGTATATATCCATATTCACCAATATCCATTTTTCTTTTAGAAATGGATTGGATTAAAAATAAACCAGGATTGTAATGTTTAGTTGTTTGTATCCTTACAAAGGGAAAACCTATCAAGGGGACCACAATGCCGCACATGGCGTGCATCAAAATAACTGCACCTATTTTCTGAGTAAGCCACACACCAGCTGCATCTTGATGCGTGTCAGCCATAGACTGTTCAAAAAAATAAGCATGTAGTCTCTCACCCGTGGCTTTCTGAAGAGCCAAAACAACCTATGTCAACCTACGGGGATCAACACCAGAGGTTGCCGCTTGGTGTCAATCCACAATGTTGCACTTCAATGCTCCAGAAAAGCAGCAATTTTATAAATGGATTATTCTCTGTCCATGCTCGCGTCCACTTGGGAGAAGATTCCGGGCTTTAGGTAGTATAAAGGTATTGAAGAGAGGTTTCCTGTGTTTTATGCCCCAGACCTGGTATCCCAACAGGCCTAGGAATACCCTCAACACTAATATATAAATTGTCAGCTGATCTATTTTTCTCTCTCCTTCCCTCCTTCCTTCCCTCCATCTTTCACTTGCTCTTTTCAGAAATAAACAGTGACTAGGATAGACAATTAACTACGTCCACGACAAGAGGGAGAGAGAGACAAGCACTGTGCACAAACAGTTAGGCTACTTTTTGCAGTTTTATGTCCAACAAATGACATTGTGACTAATTTACCCAAGCAACCTTCTCTTTGCTTGTTTGCTATATTTTTTAAGCTGTGAACTTTGCAAGTCATTTTGTACTACAGTGTACTGTGGAATGACAATAAAGGAATCTTGAATCTCTTCTCAGTCTCCGCCCTTTTTTATGTTAGCACTTTCTCACACCATCAAACGTCCTCTGAAGTACCACGGGGCAAGCTAGCAGCTTTGACGGTTAGCTGCCTCTCATGTTGGAGCAAAAACAACAATACAAAGGGCTTGAGCACCACAACAACCCTGTGTGTATGTGTGCGTGTGTGCGCGTGAATGTGCGTGCGTGCATTTCCCAGATTAAGTGCGTTTACAGAGCCTCGTCCATCTGTGTAAAGTCTAAGTTTAAGAAAAATATTAGAATTTTACAAAGGAGCAAATCCCCAACACTCATTTAAATTCCCCAAGAGCTCGCTGTGTACTCTGCTTCCCATCTGGCCTTTCTGATCCAGTAGTTCAACTGGGTCCTCCTCCTCCACCCACATTCCTCTGAATCACAGATTGAATATAAGAAAACACAAGAAACATAAGAAAATAGGAAATGTATCACTAGCTTTTTCTACAGACAATGCAAATGATAATAATCTTTTTATAATCAAAATCCCAAAATACAAAATGTGTTGTAGCCACAGTGTGATATAGCTTGCTTTCATGCCACAGATTTATATTATCCAAAAAACATTAAAAACACATAAAACAGCCATAAAGTTAGTGTAACCCGCACACACTGATTTTTCTCTCAACTCAAGGGACAAGGCATCTAATGCAGCGGTATAGCTCTTATGGCTCTAATAAATTGAGCGTCAGTTTTGGCAGGCCAAGTAGTCAAGACGCTGCTAACCGCTATTGGCTAACAACACGGTCAACAGGTGGGCTGCATCAGCTGATCTGCATCAGCACGTCAGCTGGTCAACTCCCCTCGCTGCTGAATGGCTACTAATAGCTGCTTTAGCTTGCTCCTAACTGCCTGCCGCTTTAATTGGCTCACACTGCTCGCTGCTTAGTTTTGCTCTAACTGCTGCTGCTTTAGTTGCTCCTTACTGCATCGATGCAACCCCCCTCCTCCCCTCCTCCACCTTGTCGTGTATAAAGTGGCATACACTTCTATGTCATTGTTGCTGCTCTGTTCATATGGGGAAATAGTTAAGCCCTCCCAGTCTTTATTTTTTGGATTATTTTTTGGGGGGACTTTTCCTTTTATTTGGTAGACGGGAAAGGTGGGAGAGAGATGTGGGATGACACGCAGCAGTCCCACAGGCCGGACTCGAACCCAAATGTATTATTCATGTATCTGTAACAGCTCACAAAACAAACTTTTGATTTCATTTTGCCAAATCACTATAGTGTGTTAGGAGTATCCAGCAGGTGGCCTCAGCTCCCAGAAGCAGCAAATTATACAGCAAGAATCATCCAAAAATGTTTTCATTAGATTCCTTTTTCACTTAAGGATGTATGAAATTAATTTCCTCCCTGGAGCGAAGTGTTTAAAGCTGATGAATTTGAAACATTTCAACAGAAGGAGTCTAAGATAGACTCTGTGTAATCAAATGTAATTGCTGTTGATGTTGGCCTTAACATCATGGCTTTAATATTTTTTGCTTTAAGCTTAGACGCTGACTCCACGAATATGTCCAGAACGCATTAGCTGCAGTAGCATTATCATTTCATTTCCACACGCAAAAACTGCGAAGAAATTAAATTTCAGTTTGACTTTAATAAATATATATAATATTCATAGAGGCTATAACGACGTGACATTTGGACAATTCCTAATAACACATTTATTAACCGTTTGACATAATTCAAAGGCGGGTTTAGAACTGAATTTGCCAAATTTAGCAAAAGACATGTTGATATATATATTTACATGCAGGGGTGTCAGACAGGGTGTGGAAAGGGGACAGAGTACCCTGGGCCCTCATTTAAGGATGGCCCAAAACTATGCTAGCGTGAATAGCTGTGGATGAGGGGAGGGGCCTGTAGAGAACGCCCTTCTACATAGCCCAGAATGTTGTGCTACGCCCCTGATTACATGCTGTAATATCAAGCATCTCTCTCTCTCTTCTCACCAGTTGCAGATGCTTCATATGGAGTTTTTTTACAAATACATTAATACATAAAGGTGATTACAGTAAAATGTTAAAATACTTTTTTATTACAAATGGTTGTTAAATGACAAGTAAGAAAAAGCATTTGTATTGAAAGGAAATATAATTCTACAACCTGCCGCCTTTTAAGAGTAAAGCAAACTTTCAGTTTTTAATCAGCTATGACGGGGAGCTGGAGAATGATATAGAGGATAGCTTTTGGAAATTATTTTTTGGATTGATATCAGGGATGATGCCTTACAAAGCGGGATGCAGTAACTGACTTTAGACTTCTGAGCTTTCATTTGGAACAAACCGTTTGCTGGTGTAATTGGGGTGGCCAGCCTTCTTAATAAAAGGGAAGGGGCTTTAATACTTTATTATCCGAGCAATGAATCTCCCATTCTTAATCTCTTAGCATCAGTTTGCTCAGTGACCTTATACATACACAGCAATGTTTTGAGTTTGAAGGCTGACTCATCAATTGGATTTTTAGATTTTGACAAGACATTTTTCTTTAAAAAATTGCTAATTTGGTAATTTTTGTCTTCCATGTCCTCTGCACTTATTTGATTTGCACCAAGCACTCTGTGTATCAGGGACCATCAATTTTATCCTCATGACTTGCAGCAGGACAGAAAGATGTTCTGAAGTCTTGGCAGAGCTTGCTAATGGCTGTAGTGTGAAATCATTTTTGGTCCATTACCTTACCATGAAACTAAATGACCTTATTGCTAAAATGCTTTTGGCAGTTTGAGATGGAAGGGCTAAAAAAAAAAAAAAATGATTTACTTACTTATTAATCATTAGGAAAAATCGATTTGCAGCCAAGGTGCACACTGCTGGAATCATGACCGTAATGGAACCAAGCAGTTAATGTTTTAAACATTAATAAAGGACATCAACCAGATGCCAAAGTATTTTGGCTGTCCTCAGTAATTAGTCCCAGTGTAGACAGCACCGCCTGTTTCTGTATGTCATAGGACAAAAAAACTCAATGTCCACTTAACTCAGCCACATCTCATGGATAATTCTTGGTCTGCAGAACTGCAAAATGTTCTGGACTTCTGATAGCCTTGTGTCAAATTGTAATTGAAGTATTTTCAATATTAAAAGTAGAGATGTTGATTCGCAAGTTTTGACAGATTTAGTACTCCATTCTAGATGGAGTCATCACACAGAGAAGAAATATACTGTGCTGACCTTAAACCTCCTGTTATAGCAACACTAAAGACCTTTTCTTTTCCAGTCCCCCTACAGGTTGGAAGTGTAATTGTCCATTACTGCTGTAGTAATGTCTCATTATGTCTCATTTGAACTACAGATCTGCTACACAATCTGGCAAATTCGTCCAGTTACTATATCAGAGATTTTGGTTTCTTTCAACCAAATTGTCCAAAAACACAATGTGGATGGTTCCATAAAACGATTACGCTTTACAAGGAAAATAAATAATCAGTTCATTGAATTTGGGAGTGTCAAAAGTGACAAAAGATGTAGTAAAAACAAAAAAAACAACAACAAAAAACGCAGAGAATGACATCAGAAATTAGTGAAAAGAAATTTGAAAAAATGTGACCAAAAAGTTTTGTTTTTTTAAAGTGATGGAATTTTTTGAAAAAAGGTTTTAATTTGAAATTTGGCCCCAAAAAAAGTTGTATGGTGGATGAGAAGACAACACAAGGGTTAATATTAGTCGACTGATTATATGACGTGAATGTAAAACATTAGGTTATAATGTAGCACATAGGAAACAGTTCTACTGGTCTCCAGCCAGGGGAAACCATTGTTAATGTTGAAAGCTATCAATTGGGCAGTCCTTGCACACAAGAAATACATGAATTTGTAAATGAATGAAACCCTTCTTTAATTCTGAGCTCCAGCACTAAAGCAGCTGGAGCGTAAATTATCCCACATATTAAGTCTCATGTTCTCAATGGCCATGAACACCATATTATTTTATCAGCTTCACCAAAATAACCATAATGAGCGACCATTTACATATTTTTGAACATTTGCATCATGCTTGTTTACCTCCTATTTTAGTATTTCTACCACCATGTCAAACCTCTGTCAAACACAGGGTCTATATTTATTTTGTAGTCATATTCTGGGGCCCATTAAAACAGACTAGTGATATTGTCCTGGGAGCCGCCGATCTCTGCGAATCTCACTGCAGATTTACATACATACAAACTGTTGACAGATATTCAGGTCACCACCAGTTTCCTCTGGAATAGCTAAAACAGTTGGACAGATAATCAGGGCAACCCCAGGTTCTCCGAAACAGGGGCCAAAAAAACATGCTCAATATAAGCGCATGCAGTTTGCCCCGAGTGCTCCCTTAAGCTGAATGTCCAAATCTGGTTTTACGAATACAAAAAACTACTTGACTTTGGATTTCTCTGAGTTTACTTGAAAATAAGATTGGACTGTAATATTGTTGAGGCCCCTGAAGTGATAATTGTTTAACACCCAAAGGACAGCCTGACAGGATGCTTAATTTAAGACTCGAAAAAGATGGTGGCAGAGACTTGTTCATGTGAAAATGTCCTGTTAAACTGTTCTAAAAGTGTAGAGTGAGAATGAGATCCGACTTGCTTAAATATTATAGCTGACATAAAGTTGAATAAAGATGTTTGGATTTACACAATAAAACAATCATTTCTTAAATATATGTATGCCACAGACAACCAGGCAGACGTTTAGTGATTTTAATGATGAAATTATGACTCAGGTCCATTTAACTGCTTGGCTAATACCTCCAATGCCTCTATAAGTAGAAAACCTAAAACATACATAGCCAAAGTCCACCTGTACTTTTCCTGCTACTACATGTCACAATGTCTGCTGTGAAAAAGGACTTAAAGGTGACCCCAGTCAGGCAATAAGTGGTCACTTCACATTCAATGAACATCTTGATTTCTTGATTAGATTTGAGCTAACAAGCCACAGCATGAGGGGCATTTAAACATGTAAGATTCTAACACTGCATGTATCTTGAATGTAGCACTTTTAAATCTACTGCCCAATACCTGTCAATTACTAAGTCAAGCTAGCAGCCAGAATTGACTCGAGATTTGAAGGAGACCAAACCCGAGATAAAAGCAGAGTGAAGGCAACGTGGGTTGTAACGACAGACAGGTGACATGAGGGCCCTTGAAACAGGTGAAAAACATCAGGTCACGGCTAGTCTACTTCCTTGGCGTTCCACTTCTGAGGTGGTTCCTGTGCCACAGGAAATTGTGCATTTGTTAAATAGATGTTACCTCAACTCCTCGGTCTCGAATCTCCTGTGCGACTAAGACGCAAGGAGGGGAATCAAGGTGAGGAATCGGAGGATGCACAAACTGGGAAATAGGAAAAGGCCCAAAGTCTTTATGAAGCGTGACATTCCCATTGTGCTGTCATGTAAATCTTCACTCTATTTCCACACAGCTGTAGATACAGATCATTGAAAAGTAAATTTAGGCAAGAGCCTTATGCCCACTGCCATCAGCGCCCTCAACAAACTGAAACAACAATACTCAATGGACTCATGGTTTTAGTGAATTTGTTTTTTTGTGTGATTAATTGGTCTTATGTGTGTACAAGCTGTGAAAACAAATTTCCTTAACACAGAACAGGAAATGATCTATCTATTATCTAATCATTCCAACTAAGAGGGAATGAGCCTGTGCTATGTGTGGAATGAAGAATGACAATAGTTTCAACAGCATGCCATAAATGGAATGGGTGTTTCAAGAGAAACCATACAGCAAGAAGAGTTGAACAACTAATTCCAAATAATGCTGTAGTTTTATTTTATTCCCCTTAAGAAAACTGAAATCTCAACCTAGTAAAACATCAGATTGTGTGTGTATTGTGTTCAAAGTGTCATACTGGGGTTTGTGAGAGTGGAGGAGGTTGAAACCTGCTGGACTGCTCATCAACTGAAAACAAGTTTGTTCTTGTCATTCACAGAACTCATTACTGACACTGATGTGTGAGGCGTATTGATTGTTTGGCGTGTGATCAGCCTTAATGGAAGTCTCACTGATGACTGATGTTGGGGTGGTGGTGGGGTCAAAGCATACCCAACTCAATGGCTGTAGATGTTATGATTGATTATTCTGACGATCCTTGTTGTTATTCACTATTGTTGAAATTTAGATATTTTATGACCTTGTTACTCATTATTTATTAACAGCATAAAGTGTTTTATGTTTTATGTTCATGATATATGTTATTTGTTATATGTCTGCAACCTTGTTGTTTGTGCTGCTGCTTATCTTGGCCAGGATACTCTTGGAAAAGAGATTTTTAATCTCAATGAGTTTTTCTTTCTGGTTAAATAAAGGTAAAATAAAAATAAACTCCTCAACATTCTACATGGAGTACACTGGTATGTTGATTGGAGATAATCCACCTATTCTTGTTGTATACAGTTTGCTTTGGAATCTTATAGGCAGTGAAACTGGTTCACCCGATGGGTGTGAGAAGGAAAAATGTAGTGCATGATGATGTACTGTGATTGTGTAAAGCCCAACAGTCAAGAGGCAAGGTTGACAGACAAACACTGACAATACCAATGGGGCTTCTGTACAAGGTAAATATTTTCCCATTCTGAGAGTATGTTTTCTTTTTAATTGCCTAGGACCTTTTAGTGAGTGTATTTGTTGTTTCTGTTTTTTTAGAAGGAAAAGATGCATAGATAGAATTAAACAGATCATCCCTACTGAACATTTTCCACTTTTGATTTTATCTTTGAAATTTTGATGCTAAAGTTATAATAGTTGAAAATATTATATATATATTTTTTAAAGTGAAGATTCTCTACGGACAAAGCGGATGTAATAGAGTACTGCAACAGCTCATCTGACTAGGTCAGGTTCACATCCAGCCATTGTGACATCAGGGAATTTGCCTATATGGAAATTGAATGTTTGCATATATTTAGATTTTAAAAGTCAACCAGCCAGCTTTAAGCAAACACAAGCAGCCAACTAGGTTCAACTCAGTACACGGGTAACTACAGGGGGATTTTATTCCCCAGTCACTTCTAATCAAACTTTTTTGAGTTTTTATACAGACATGTATGGATCAAATGGAATGGAATACAGGATTGCGTACAGTTCAATCAAGTGTGTTTGACAGGGGATTGCTATGGGTTACCTGCAATTCAACACCTCAATACTTGACAGCATCTTACATGAACTCCTCTTATGTCTGGACAATACTACCCTAACTGTAGACATTTGCGCAAGTCATGGCAACAAAACAGTGGTATTGAAGACCAACTCCGCTAACATGGAACAGGGTAAGGACTAATTGTACAAGAGATAGAAGTCAACATCCCAGGTAAGCTGACATTCTTAATTAATCTACAAAAGATTGGGTTTTGTTTTCTTAGGTTTTACCTTACATTTCAGTCAGAGACACTCACATTAAGGAATTAACAATTTATTACAACATTAACCATCATACAGTTAGGTTTGGCAGAAAATGTATGTTTTCTAAGGTTTATTAGGATTATGTTATGCTAGAAAACTGTCCTAACAAATAATGGTTCCGAATTAGAGATGGCTGGAAACATACAAGAACTGCTTAGCAAGAATTGTCAGTTTACACTGTAAATGCCAACTGGTACACTTCTCTGATACTGTCCATACAGACAAGGCTTCAATTATCTAAATCAAAGCAAAGCTTCATTTATCCGTGTCATTTAAATCGTATTCAGGGTAAACCATTAAAAAATGTTAACAAAACTTAATGGAATTTAGTATGTGATATAACGTGAGGCTGGGTGTGGTCTGGCATTGTATCGCGAGAACGTGGTTTCGCATCAGGAACAAAATGATATTGGACATAGCTGTCTGGTTAAGGCCTGCGTTCGACTGCAACTCCAATTCTCCATAAAATTGCTGTTGTATTATAACCACTGGGATGGTAAGGCTATTGGTTTTATGTAATTGTTGTCAATGTAAAATGTTAGTTTATACCTTTACTCATTGACAAGATAGCAGTGCTTCAACATGTTGTTTATCCGTCGATAAGCAGCTAACCAGTGTTAGCTTAGCCTGTTTTGTTGAGCAAAAATAGCTGTATCAATCTCTTCTTTTCATGTCAACATGACCGCTCTTAAAAACAATAACTGGCATTTCTAGTCTGGCAACATTTAATAAGGGCAGTGTCATTATTTTGCATGGTACATTGGAATAGAGATTGTCCAGAGAACACATTTTCCCGGTAGTTCCGGTAGACTACTTCATACTGTTTAGGCAATATTACACATAAGTTAAAAAAGGAGCTCTTTAACTTTCATTAAAGCTGTCGGCATTGAAAAGTGTTTTTACTATTCAGTAGTCTCGCATTGCCAGACCTATAGTTATTTCTTACCAGCTTATTACATAATGTCATTATCGGTTTGACTTATTATCAATCTTGTGTATCAATAAGTCAAGCCGACTTTAAGAGGTTAAATGTTAGTGAAACAAGCACTTGTATTTTTCATGTAAAATATTGTCCTGCGATTTCCCACTCAGGTTCGAATCATTCATCCTGAGTCGTCGTCTCTTCCAGTGAGTATAATTATTTCTCTTATGACCTTTTTCTCGTACTCGTCACACTGCATTGTTTCAGTTCCTCTCTCTCTCACACACACACACACACACACACACACACACTAAATAAACACATTTAACAATGCAGATAATAAGTATAGTAAACCATGAAATAGGTGTTATTTTTCATTAGTATAAAATAATTGGTCTTTCTACTGTTTTCTGTGTGTTCCCTTCCCTTCCTAGGTCCAGTGTGAGACCAACCCTACTGGTTTAAATGGCGTTGCGGTGTATGATGATCTAACTTATGCCATACCTTATGTAGGTACACACACACACACACACACACACGCACACACACACACACACACACACACACACACACAAACTCACATTCAGCTGACCATTGACTTGTACAAAAATGTACTTTGATTAAAGTACAATGTAAGTTGGGTAAAAAATAAAAATAAAAGTACTCTGAGTAAAAATTACTGTTACATTTTTTCTTTAAAGCAATGGGGGAGGATAAACAATAATCATATAATGACCCCTCTGATCTATCTTGCTGTCCCTTGTGGTGCTGCTGTCCCCCAGGTTGAGAACCAGCAGCCAACAGACCGAGCCCCGTCTTTGGACAACTTAGTCAGTGTGAGTGGAGAACTGCAGCAGCAGTGGAGCTCAGGTAAATGGGGACAAACCATCTATAAATAATCCTAATTATCTTAGTTTCATTTACTAAAGACAGGATTTGACTGTTTTCAGAAGACACAAATCACCAGGAGGGGAACCTAATGTCTCGGTCCCATGGTCACTCGACATCTGGTGGGAGACATCTGAGACATTGTCTTTTCCGCCGCACTACGACCACACAGAGAGTGCCCATCAACTGGTAATTGGAGTATTAGAATTTACACTTTACATGTCAATACCCACAGTACTCAGAATCCGCCAGCCACGGTAGCAGGTGGACAGGGAAAGTTCATTTTGAACCCTACTTTCCCCCCCAAAATCAACAAATTATTATTAGAGACTCATTTTGGTGTTTTGGCAGAATATTATTTCCTTGCAGCTTGATATAAAATGTTAATAGTTGTGGTACGGTCCACAGCAACCTCTCGCTGATTTTGTCCTAGTCTAATGTACATGCCTTTGTGTTTCTTGAAAAGTTAATGGTTACTACAATTATCCTATATGCAAATCCACTGTAAGAGATGAGGAACATTATCCACAGTCCCCATTCTGGGGACTTCTCCTTTACCTCAGTGTGTGTTTGCTACTATTGTCAATCTCTCTCCGATAGCAAACCTAGCCTAATTTCATGTAATCTCCAACTTTAATTGGGAAAAATGGGTGAAAATGGCTTGTTAATTTTGGAACAGCGGTATGACATATTTTTATATGGTCTTATTATATGGTTCTAAGTCAATTTCCTTCCACTACCTTCTGTCTATTCTACAGTTAACTGCATTTCCAACCCACATTCTGTACATTTGACTGACCAGGAGAAGGAGGCTGAAGAATTTAATTCTCTTCACTTGCAATTTTGCTAAAATTCTGTTCTCACAAATGATGCCATGTTTTGTGTCTCTCTTGTATGCAGGTGGAGACAGAATGGTCCATGGCTGGTGATGGCCCTTGCTGGTGTGGTGCTCTTTCTGTTGTGCACAATGCTTGCTTTCTCAATATAAAAATAATTTTGAAATGTTCTTTTCTGTCATGTTGTCCTTTTTGACACAAGGGGGTGAGGAATAGAGGGGGGAGGATTCCCTTGTGACATTACATGAAAACCAGATCAAATAATTGTTTTGTATAATTGTAACAGAATTGTATGTACTGTACCTAATGTGAATAGGAGTTTCAAATAAATTATATATCTGATTATTTATGAATCATAGCTTTTTCCATACAGTGCTGACTAAAAAGGAATAAAAAAAAAATTCATCTTCTGTTAATTGATCTTAATGCGTAATTAAAAAAATTAGGAAATATCCAACCTTTAAGGACACCAATTATCTTTGTGATTTAATCATGTATCATGTATTAAAATTCAGGTGAAATAATTATACACACCCATATGTTAAATTCCCAAAGAGACAGGCACATTTTTAAAGGCCAGTTATTTAATGGATTCAGGATCCTATGCATCCTGATAAAGTTCCCTCGGCCCTCTGGAATTAAAATAACCCCCCATCATCACATACCCTTCAACATACCTAGAGATTGGCATGGTTTGTATAGTCAGAGCACGTTTTTGTCCCATCCTGGAATGTTGAATGCTGTAAAAGAGGGTTGGGCAATGCGAGACTAGTGTCTCGCACTAGCCCCTCTTTGATCCCAGAACTGTAATTTTCATACAGTCCATAAGCAGCTCTATTTATCATTTTCATCATGAATCAATTAATAACCCATAAAGCTTACTTCAAATTGTGTCAACATTGATCCATGTCCATGTTAAAAGTTTCAGCACAGTCATAATAAGGTTTCAAATAAAAGATTGAGTGAGATTACCCTGTGATGTAAACAGGTAATTTAAACTGGAACGGATTTCATGCTAGAGAAAATCCCTGGTGGCTATTTTAGTTCTGGACAACATCGGCCGAAGATACGGGCCAGGTATATTGTCATGCGAGCCACGGGGCATCCAGTCATTTCATCAAAAATCCTTTTTTAAGGACAACGCCAGAAAAGGGAAGGCATGGAATTTAATTGCACACATAATTGTTCTTTAAAGTACTTGTAGAGACAATATAATCTGTGAGTGAGGCGGCAAGAAACTCCACATCTAAGCCCCCTTCCTCGCCTGTTTGATATGGTGCATGGTGAAGCAGCACAGACGCACCCAGCGGAAAAACGGGGGTTAGTGTGCTATTTTAATGCCATCTCAAATGCACGTTAATGAACTACTGCTGTACTGTACCGGCTGATGAGTCTAATTCTAAGAAGGTTTGAATATGTTTTGAATGTGTATACAGTGAGAAAGTGACAATAAAGTGCACTTCAAACAGTCATTTTTGATATACTTTTTTTTTCAATCTACATTGTACTCCGACAATGCAATGCACAAAAGAACTTGAGGAGCTGCTCACAGCTAGAATAAATGAAGTATTTATGAATGGTGGTGAAACAGAACAGCCTGTTCTCGTGAACCAAACATTAATAATTTGTATGATTTCCACGTTTTTTTGTTGCTGGGTTCACCATGCACCATGCGTGCTCCTTGGAGTGTTACAATGCAAACCACATTTTTCCAAAACTTAACTAGTTGTTTCGGTACCCAAAACTTCACTTTCGTTGCCGCATAATGCTCACTTTTTCTTGTCTAAAGTTAACTGTAAGCTCTGCCAAAATGACTGCCTGCTTGTGGCGCTCTTTATCCCGTCACCTATTCTCAGGTAACTGAACACCATTCAAAGCACCATAGGCGGCTTCCCAGAGCTCTGTAGTGGCTAAACACATCTGCTAACTGCCGCTGATATGACCGAGTTGTGGCGGAGGTATGCATCTGCGCCACAAAGTTCTGAGACAGCTAGCAACTGCCGCTCTGTAGCACAGAGCCGGAGCCTATGTCATGTGACCAGCCGGCAGTCTCCTAGTTTTTATATGATATACAGTACGTTTTAACGTGCATAACTTTCCGTACGATATCCGATGAACCCATTCATGGGAATGCGTTGAACAGAAACAAAAACAGTTTAAGTATGGGAAGAATAGTTGGCTCTCTTAATTGGTAGTGCCATTCTAAAGTTGCGGTTTTAGAGGCTTTTCATGGTGCACATATTACTTTACTTAGCATAAAACTGTAAGGTATGTTGGTGATGTTACCAGGTATAATGTTATATTAAACGACCTGAGAGGCACCTGAGAAATCTTGTTTTGAAAATCTGATCTCAATTGTTTTCTATCCTCCGTCTATCATAATAGCAGGTTAAAAAAAATGAAAAATAGGTATAGAGTGGCGTCTTTAGCCTTCCCAAAATTCGGGGTAAGGACGCGTTCCGAGGGAAGTACTTGTCTGGTTGGTGACACTCACTGACACATTTGCTGTATGCCAGCTTGTGCTTTAGGTCTTTTGCAAGGCTGAAAAAAGACAATTCCTGTAGCATGGCATGTAGCATGCAGGTATGTGTTTCCTCTTTCTGCGTTGCACTGAACTTTCTGTGTCTTTGTACTCTACAGCTTGGACATTATCTTCCGGCTGTTCTTCATCTTTTTCCTTCTCTGCTTCTTTTCTCCTGGAGGGAGAGTTTCCCACTCAGGTACCTCAGGTGTTGGTGTGGAGAGTCTGTGGGGTATGTCCTTTTGTTGTTTCCACCCCCTGATGTTGAAGACTTGGGGCAGGAGGGACTAGGACTGCAGCTGTGATTGGGATCACAGGCATTTCTTGTGCCAGAGCAGACATGCTGTAGCCTCGATTCTCTCATATGGCTATGCACGTGAGAAAACTGATAAAACAAACCCAACATTTTATGAAAACTTGAAATGTACATATCATATAAAATGTGTAGAGAGCTATCTAGCAAAAACATTTGTTTCAACATAGGGGGACACACATTATAACCCGGATGTCTGGGTGGTCCCACAGGAAATTTTGAGCACCAAATGCTTCATTTCTGGTGATTTTTCTACAATTTTTTTTGCCTTTTCTAAATGTTAATATTATTGATTCAAAACATTACACGTGTTTAGGAATGTTTTGAATTTATGAAACTTTTTAGGAATTATGCATGTCTTACAGGGCTTGACATTAATTTTTTGAGGCTCTTGTCCTTTGGACAAATACATTTACATTACACTTGTCCATGCACAAAAGTCACCTGTCCGGGTTAAGATTTATCATTTTTATTTATATATATTTTATTTATTTTATATATTTTTTGTGTGTTTGCTAATGCAGAATTCAAACAAAGTGTTGAAAGTATCCAAACACTATCAACATTAATACAATTCAGTTGAAACAATAGAACAAAAAGAATGGATTTCCTTTTAAGCAAGAAGAAAAGGATCTCTAGACTTCATAATTTAAAGTAATACTTTGCATGCCGGTGTGCAGTGTCAGAGGTAGCGGTGACTTGAACTTGAAATTATGCAAGGCTATATCTAAAATAAGTTTGTAGACATAACATTGGATTTGCCACTAAATGTTGGTGTTAACTTTTCTTTTTTCTACAATCTCACTTTCTACCCGGGAGAGGCTGATTTACCAAGAGATCATTTAAAAGGTGTAGCTACTTTACAGTTAATTATTAGCTGAACTTAATAAGTCAAATTAACGTCATCCTTCATCCACACAAAGCACACTGCTATCGCCACGAGTGACATCTGTAATTGGCTGTCCCGCTGCCACGGGGTCTAACGTTAGCGGCCAGCTGCTCTCGATTGTGGGAAAAAAATGTATTTCTGTCAAATCGTTAACATAGACACATATAACGTGAATAAACATCCCATTTTATTTTGTTTGAGTTTTAACTTGTCAAGTGGGACAGGGAAATTCCTCTTCCACTTGCCCTACAAAAAAATCCACTTCTCCCCAACAAGCGGACAAGCCTTAATGCTGAGCCCTGTCTTAACAACAAATATTTGACTGCCACAGCATTTACACTCTTTGACTTCATTAACCGAGCGAGCTGGATTATACGCCTGTGGTGGATAATAAACATGAGGTTCAATAGGCTACCAGTTGAGATTTCATGTGATAAGCCTGCATGGAGATGTGATCTTGGACCTAATATTCATAGCTGCTGCACATAACACTGACACTGCTCACCTACATGTGTACTTTAATTATCTGAGCTTGATTTCATATATTCCTCCAACGCTCTTTTGGCAGGGTAACATTTTCTTTTTTGTGGGCGGTGAAGATGTGCCAAAGCGTATTGCTCCTTCATCCTTTACACCAACTACAAAACCCTTCACTTCTTCTTGCCACTTTCTTCTGAGTCTATGAGTAGGATTGTTAGGATTGTGGGTTCCTGTTGTCATGTTTGGAGTTCTTTTTTAATTTTGTTAACTCTTTCTATGTGTTTTGATTGATTTGACAAGTTCTCAGGTTGATTGATATAACTCATTTGTCCCTGTATTTATTGTCCTGTTCAGTCTTCAGTCCAGAATCCTTTTCTTCCTTAAGCACATGGCCAGCCCTGACAAAGTCGTCTGAACAGCTAGGGATAGCCGATGACCTCCCCCAGACGTTGGCTGACCCTACTGCTCATGGTGTGTTGTTGTCAATCTTATTTTTTGGATTTTTCTTATTTATTTGTTTTTACCATTTCTTCAGGAAAAACTAAACTTAAGCATTGAAAACAGAAAATGTGTGTATGCTGATTGACCTCATTTGTAGTCTGAGGTCATATTTTCATTTTTCGTATTGGCATCAGCAACCATTAGACAGTCGATACACTAATGCGATTCAATTATTCATCAAAAGACCTTCAGGTGTAGAAGTGTGGAGCTGGAGAAGGCAGGAACAGATGTTGGATCCATGTAGAATCGATACAACGTCAGCAGGTAGAGTGAGATATGACAGGATTAGCTTTTCCTACACACTTGAGGCAGAAAGAGCATGGAGATTAACCTTGAGGGGTATGTGCATTTCTCTTCTGTTGAAATACCTTTTACATTTCCCACTTCTGTTCTATTCTTCAATTCTTCTGTATCATGAGAGTAAAAGAACACACACGACTGTTTTGACATTGCCCCAGCAATCAAGTATGCAATGGTAGTGGTTTCATTAGACGTTAAATGTAGGTGGTAGGTGACAACAAATTGCTTGAATATATGGCTTGAACACTGTAAAAAAAAAAAAACATTAATTCTCTCGTCTTTCTCGTATCACTTCATTGATTGGTGGATTAATACTAAATGTGTGAATTAGGGCTGCATGATATTAGAAAAACATCCAATTTTGATTATTTTTACTGTTTTTGCGATTGCGATATGATTCACAATATTGGAGGGAATGATCATTTTTGTATCCTTATTCTCATTTTCCTCAAAAATATATTTTATTTAAATGACTTTAGTGTGACATTTTGCGAGGATCTGTACACAACAAAGATGTTTTCTGTAGTCCGTAGAATACGATATGTAGGCCAGAACGTCTCTGCAGCAGCAAATTACTTTATTTTAATGGTTTTACACATATTTTGACATTACTAAATATTGCCCCTGCGATTTGGATATTGCACTAGTCCATATTGCGATTTCAATAAAACTGTGATTAATTGTGCAGCCCTAGTGTCAATACTGTGATCCCCTGGCTTTTTGAGAAGTAAAACTATTATTAACATATTTAAAAGCTTTCCACCTTTACTTTGTTTTAAACAAAATAAACATTATTTTTCCTCAAATGACTGCTGAAAGGTGACTGTGCTAGTATTCTGACATCGTTAACATCACCTACTTTTTAAAAAGAGATCAGCTGTCGATTGGCCACAGTTTGATAGTGGCTTGTGGAAAACAGCACAAAAAGAACGATGTGATTTTTGTAGGAGGGCTGTCCACTACAGCTGTTGGCCGAAAGACCGTTAAAACATATCCAAGTTAATCAGGAGAAAAAAACATTCAGAGCTATCACAAAAGAGCCAGGAATAGGGAGAGGCCACAGTAAGACCAAAACAGATTTCACTGATTAATTCCTGTCAGAAAGACAGAGTACTGAAGGCAGCATACAGAGTCGGAGGGAGGAAGAAGACACAGCTGAGCTGGTTTCAATTAACTGCTACTAAATTGGACCTAATGCATAGCATTTAATACAATAGCTCAGCTTTTTTGTGAAGCTCACTTTCTTTTTAAGAGTGATATGAGAAGATCAATACCAATCTCATTTCTGCCAAGAGATGATTAGCGTAGTTTAGCATACAGGGGGGGGGACAGTTAGCTTGGTTTTACATAAATGTAGCCTTAATGATAGAATTGGGCATGTTTTGGTCTCTGTACAGGCATGACAGGGTTTTCTTGGAATTTTAGAGTGCTTAGTGGCAAATGACACCATATGCTTATTTGCATATTGGGGATGTAATCATACAATTAGTAGTTATCCTAAAAAACAAAAAGTATAGAATAATACAAACATTCCTCTCAATCATCACCTTTACCCATTAGAGTGTGTATCAGCAGAGACCCTGCCCTCTGCCTGGATTTTCTATTTTCTTCCTATTTTTGTGAGTGCAAGACGTGGACCTTTGCAAAAGGCCTTTAGGCCCCACGTGGGTGTGTAACCCCAAGCCAATAACATGTAGAGTGTACAGCCCCTTCCATCACCTTCTCACTTTCCCATCACATTAAATAAGAATGTGGATGCAGGTACTTTCCTGCATTTGTGTGTGCGTTTGTGTGTCTCAGCTAAGTGAATGCAGAGGTTTAAGAAAGTTTAGTGAGGCAAATTGTGTATAAACCAATCAACTTTTAACAGAACACCTATAAATTGTATGCACCAAAAAATGTAAAGGAACACAAGCCAATCAAGAGGAAGCTGGACATAAAAGATTGAAATGCTGTTAAAATAAGATTTAAAACAGTGCTCCCCATGCTTTACAAATCGACTGGAAGTCTTTTTGGGAGTTATTGGAAGTGAAAACACATCAATCCATCCTACAATAATAGGTGTTGATGGGCATTGCTGTAAAGTTCTAACCATGTTCTGCAGGTCACTTATCATTGATGTGACCCGTTTTCGATGGAAAAACACCAGAAAAGGCAGAGAAGTTGCACGTCTACCTTGAGAACACAAAATCCCATTGACAGCAAGCCCCTTGGCTTTAATTGGAAAGCTTCCACTTGTCTGGCTGCAGCAGCAGCATCATAGCTGGATGAATCAGCACACTTCACATGTCTTCTATCTTTACTTCAGTAGTTACTTCACCAAATTATATTCCCCTCTTGCTCCCTCAGTACATAGTTACTGTGACAAAAATCCCCATCACTACACTATACTTGCTGTAATTGGTTCTTGACCCAGCTCCATCCTCTGGTAAATGAGACCAAATAGTCAAATAAAGTGTAGTAAGTGTTACCTCTGAAACTACTGAGATCAACCCAAGAGAATGCAGATGCATTCAGGAGTTCTGTCCCTCAACAGAACTTTCTCATTAGCACACAGTGCAACAGGCTGCAGCGGTAATACAAGTAACAAGGTACCTTTGAAAGGTTAAAGTAAAGGTACCTTGGACAGAGTTATGCAGTCATTACATAGTCAACATTACTACACTAAAAAAAAAAAACGGATAATCTCCTGGCTGAAAAGTACCTTTTCTGTTAAATTTATGGACTTTTCTCTAGATTTGTAATATATACTCTGTACCTTTAACAGATATTTTTGTTAATCCAAAAACGGAAAATCCTCTAAAAATTTAAAGTATATCCTCTGTACCTTTAACGGACATTTCTGTTGATCCAATCAAAATACGGAAAAAACATCTGTGAAAAATCAGGAACAGAGATGTAGCCATGTATTGCAACAAATGGAACCACGGATATAATTGGCAATGAAGGCTCCGTTCTAGTGATGCTCCCTGGATCAGCCAAGCTGTATACTACTATGACACAGTGGACATACTAGAGTGAGCCCAATCCAAGACATCACAACAATTTCACACATAGTTATGACGACACCCAAAACCAGGAAGGTGGAGGCTGGGGTGATGGAGGCAAGCTTTTCCAGCAGCATCGGTGTGAGGCAGCATTGGAGTAGCAGGAAGCAGAGAGAAATAGAGAGACATTTAATTGGACCGCCTGATGTGAAAATGGCTGTGATTGGTTGGGACTGGCTGGAATGATGATTCAATTAGTGGGCCTTTGACTTCCGTGTCCTGCATGAACTAACGCAATGCTTAATTATATTAAGTATTTCTATGGACTTGTCTGATGGCGTTTTTCCATTACATGGTAACTGCTTGACTCGCCTCTACTGGCCTTTTTCGGTTTTCCATTATAAAGAAAGTCCCTGGTACCTGCCAACAGGTACTTTTTTTTTTAAGCATCACCTCCATTGAGGCTCCAAGCGAGCAGAGGCGTTACCATAAGGTGTTGTGAAAACCTGCAGACTACTGATTGGTCAGAGAGAATCGTCACTAATTACTGTGTCATCTTTGCAGGCAACAGACGTGAGTGTCCTGAACAAACCCGCCATTTTAAAATAGTTTAGCCGGAGGCATTTTTTTGCTGCCTTCCAGCTTCTATTGAAACTAAATTTGGAGTAGAAGAACAGGGGAGACAGGTATGGAGAGACGTGAGGAAAAGATGGACAGCAGTGGAGCAATACTTCAGCTGGACTGTTGGAGAATTAATTGTGCAAATGGTATGTGGGAATAACTTATTTTAGAATAATCAATTTACTGTAGTGAAAATGCTGTGCATGCATTTGCACAATAACATAAGTGCATGGACAAGAAGAGCAACAGTCTCGCAAAAAGTCAAACATTGCAGTATCTGCCAAAGGCAAAATAAGAAAACTTCTAGCCAACTGGTTTATTTTATTCTTGTTTTAAAAATAACACTAAACTTTGAAACAGTAAAAGATTTTATGTTTTTTAGTGCTCTCCATCTGTTCAAATGTATAAAGCACTGAAACAACAGATACAGACTGCAGGCACTTAACTCAATAAACCAAGAAACAGAGTAAGAAAATGTCCAAAGAACAAGGGAAACATGAAAAGAGCCCGGCCAATGAACAAGTGACTGTTGTACTGCCATCGGGGGGGGGGAATTTTGATAATTAGAGGGTGATGATTATCCTGCCAATCAAAATAACTGAGATATTTACTTTGATAACACACATGGTTGACTAAGACCAAGTCCAGCAGTAAACGCACCATATCAGACTCCAGCCACTTAACACCCTAAAAGGTTTTCATTGAAGTCAGTTGACTATTTGAAACGGTAAAGTATATGTCCACAACATTCCACCTCCGGGATTGCTCTGGTGTCGCCTGAAATTCTGCCGGATGTCCCTCTTTTTGGCTAGATTTCCGCAACCTTTAACTTTCTTTATTCTGTCATTTTAAACTTCGGTCTATTCATGAGAACTGTGGTCAACTTCTCCTGAAATCTCTGCAGGGTTAAACCAGACAGATACATAGACTATCTGTCCAAACCGAGTTTTCAATTTTCCAAAAAAAGCCACTTCACCGGAGACAAAGTACCAGCGCGCTGTAACAGCTCAACGGGCTTTCTCTGTCACTTTTTGGATGTTTTCTGAGCTGGGCGATATGGAGAAAATCAAATATCCCATTATTGTTGACCAAATACCTTGATATCGATACCACAATGATATTGTAGTGTTGACTATTGGTGCTATCACAAAATATTTACACAATGAGATTTTGGATAAATAATCATCAGTAATGTGAATATAAAGAAGAAGTGGGTAAATGCAATTAATAGAGCAGTAACGGTCTGGTAAGTTCATAAATGACATTACTTTACTGTATTACCTAATGCAGCCTTTAAAACCAGGAAAAGACAGTACTTATTTCATATTATGATACCAAAAATCTAAGACGTATCATAACATAACAATATAATATCAATATACTGCCCAGCTCTGGTTTGACGTAGCATTTGTTTTACACTTTCAGTCTTAGCCATGTGAAAGAATACAAGAGAAATGTATTAGAAAGATAGTAGACGTGGATGCCTAATAGAGATAGTTATAGATTTGTTAAATTAGAAAGTTATCAACGCACAATTATATATTTAAAAATTACACTATTATTCATTAATCAAGCCTTTTGTAAAAACAATATATATATATATATATATATATATATATATACAGTAATTCCATATGTGTTCATTGATGCCTTCAGTGATAATCTACAATGTAAATAGTCATGAAAATAAAGAGAACGCATTGAATGAGAAGGTGTGTCCAAACCTTTGGCCTGTACTGTACATAAATAAATAAATAAATGTCATGATAGTTTAAATGAATGAATCTGAAAACATTTCACGGACCCCCTGTCAGAGTCACTGACCGACAATATTTTACTGTACCTTTTTTCAAAGCTCATATTATGAACAAGTCATAATATTAAACCACTCCTGGCGGTAGCCTCATAATTAAAATAATCATGAGAGTGGTTTGATCTTGTCATCTAACTCTCTCATTTTCCCAAATGGCAAACTGTTCCTTTAATTTATTTTATTCCTAAACGTATTTGACAGGAAGAAAAAATTAAGTGTCAGCACTGTCAAACATGGTGTATGCGTTGGACACTGCGCTCACACAATGACAATAAAAGATACATTCACAATAAATTACCATTTTGTCCATTTCCTAACAAAATCACTTCTTAAGGAAATCTAAGAGTTTTGAACCTACAGTTTCTCCATTGGTTTCCACTAGTACTTTGGTAAAAAGAAGTCCAAACCCGTGGCATCGGTGTGATCTGAGAAGATAGCATTGATGTCTGTCCTTGTCAATGTCAGGATGTCCTCCAGCCAAATTAACCCTGGACTTTATAGAAGACCCAGTCGTTCTATTGAATTTCTCTTCTTATCTCCTTTTCTGCTAGAAGTGCACAACAATACAGTGTATTTCAACAAGTAAACCTCTAATAATTGACATTGACATATTAAACTTGGAAATTGGTACTTATTGTTGCCGTGCCATCAATATTCTCCTCTAATGAACATATTATGCCTTTAGTGCACAATCAGACAACTTTGAAAAGCCTACCAGACTGTCTAGGTACAGTATGTCCCTTCATAGAGGGTGGACTATCCATTATTCAGGAAATGAATGCAGGAAAATCAATGCTTTGGCATATTAAGTCAGGGATAAGAGGGATCTGCACTCATAAAAACTAGGATTAAAAGTTTAGAAAGTACTGTGGAGCTGCACCGTCATTCTGACAGTAAAAAGAAACAGAGTGCAGTGCTGACAGGGCGGGGAGTGAAATTACAATGTTCATTAAGCTGTCTCTAAATCCTCACTCAGCTGGGAGCAACATCTGACATGCTGGTTAATGCTGCTGTACATCCCATACACACACCTGAACATGTTGACACACACACACACGCACACGCACA
>NC_048418.1:4392897-4440674 GCF_013103735.1 Etheostoma cragini | reverse complement strand
ACAAACTCACATTCAGCTGACCATTGACTTGTACAAAAATGTACTTTGATTAAAGTACAATGTAAGTTGGGTAAAAAAATAAAAATAAAAGTACCCTGAGTAAAAATTACTGTTACATTGTATGGGACATAATTCCCGGCATGTTAAGCCTTGCTATGAGACATAAAGAAGAGCAAATAAAGGCAAATTAAAATGTAAAAAAGAAAAACCACACACATGCACACCAGCACATTGTCATGAATGGGTTTGTATTATATCGCAAAAAAAATAAAATAAAACGTATGCACAACAATGTATATATCTTACGAAATGACAGCTTTGTGTGTCAGTTAAGCTTAGGCACAAAGTTAAAGATCAATTCAATAAAAGGGTCAATTCCTCTCCAATCCTGACGCAAAGCAGGAAAGAACGGGCTGTGTTATTATTATTATTAACGTTAAATTTACATGAGGAGGCTAGGTGGGTGATTTTGTTGCTCTGGACCGGGAGACACGTTTCACACACTCACATGGCTCTTTCATGGCCTGGTTCCCTTGGCGCACCCGTGGCACCCTTGATCAGAAAGAACGCATTATGACAGTCGGGGGCATTAGACTGTAAGGGCCAATCACATTCACGACATTCACCCCCTTTATGAAACTGTCAGTGCTCCTCCCGACGCATTGACAGTTTGGGAATTAGTTTTCCTCAAAGAATATTTATTGTCTATTTGCATGACTAGGGACAGAAATTCCTTTTAAACTTTATGTTTTAACCAGAACCATCCCTTCCACATCATGCTGCTCGTCACAGTGCCATCTGCCTGTATTATGAATAAGAATGTTGACCTCCAGGTCGCATTTTGGCCAGCTTTGAAGATGACGCACACAGCTGCAGAGGCACCGGGAGATATTTCTGTATTTTCTGTCTTCTACAGACCACTCTACCTCTGTCTCCTTTTAAAAACTCACTTGACCCTCCCCTTCATGAAGTACAGCTGAGGTAACGGTGCATACATACTATATCCCAACAAAGGGGCTGCTGCACCGCAAACTCCAAAATCCAGCGATGAAAAAAGTAGGCCTATCTAAATATCTGTGTGAATGCGTGCATATAAACTAAAATGTTATTTTTATAATGCAAACAATGTAAATTATACATTAGTAGCATTACGTGGATATTGCTTGTTTGGAAGCCATGACGTCTCTCTCTCACGAGTGGATTTAAATTCTCTGTGCGGGCAAAGCATAGAAAGGGGAGGTAACTTTGTCCCTTATGACCTCATTAGGGGCAAGATTCTAGATCGGCCTATCTGAGCTTTCATTTTCTCAAAGGCAGAGCAGGATACCCAGGGCTCGGTTTACACCTATCGTCATTTCTAGCCACTGCGGGACCATAGTCAGGCTGGGGGAACTCATATTAATGTTAAAAAACCTCAAAAAGTGAAATTGTCATGCCATGGGGCCTTTAAAGAATGCCAATAAACCAAAGCACGTTTTTCTCCAATGAAATGCTGAGTGGACTAGTCGGACCCTTTTCCACAGTGCTGTGGAGGAAGGTCTGGCAATGCGAGATTACACAGAATGTAACCAGCGGATCTGCCGTGCATAAAAGTGTCTTGACAGTAGGGGTGGAACAATACACAGAAGTCGCAATTCGGTCCATACCTCGGTTCAGTCAACACGGTTCAGCAAGAGTTCGGTAAAATGGAGGGAAGGGAAAAGCAAAACAAAATGCAGAAGGCAATTGTTTTTTCTTTTGTCTCAGGCTGTCCCACCTAATGTCACGCTCCAGTCTCACGGTACAGTCTCTCCCTTAAGCTAGCTGCAACAGCCTGAAGTGTGTTAAGTAAGATGTAAACAGTAAAGAATTAGTACCCCACATCATCTCCAGACTCCATCTGGAATTTGTAAACAAAATAAGGCAATCAGCATTCAAAATACAGCATCTCTGTTCTCTGCAAAGACAAACTAAATTACCTTATTAATGCAATGTTATCACAACGTCTCCTGGCCATTTTTCACTGCAGAAAGCCACTCCCTGCCTGGCTAAAACTAATAGTTAGCCTGAAGAAACAAGGCGTCGGTCCCAACTAATGTTACGGTTCGGCAGAGGCACAAGAATTGTACGGTCGAGAAAGTCCCTGCTGCTGCTGAAGACCAGGAAACAACCGCATGCTGTTGGGCTGCTAGCAGCTAGCTTCAAAACAGTCACCAAAATGATACTTTTAAGAAAGGAGAGTACACATCACAAATACAGAATACAGATGAATGGAGAATAAACAGACAGCTAGAAGTCAGGGAGAAGGTGTTGGCAGCTTTCCTTTATAACTGTAGGCAGAAAAATGCGACATATCTGTCGCTCCCGCTGACTGATGGTATGTCTGAGGTTTGGTTTTGGAGTGATATAATCCATCATTTAAATTAAGTTAATAAGGCACAACCGGACAGTGAAGAAGCTGGATGCCACACATTTCAATATGAGCAGAAGAAAGCAGACACAGTTCTGTCGCTCATTGCTGAATGATTACAGTCATACTTACAGTTAAAGTTTTTCTGAGTGACATATCCCAATCTGTAAGATCAACCTAAGGAGCTACGGGGCAGAGATCAAATTTTTTGCGAGCTTGAACAAACTAAAGGCTTGATTTATTTAAAAATAAGCTGATTGAATCAAAGAACTGCCACACTAAGAGCATTTCACTCAACAAACAAGAGTTCATTTCTCACTTAGCAACATCTTCATTAGTGTCTGACACCCAAGCAAATGTGTGCAAATGTGACCTTTCTGATTAAAATCAATGGGTTTTTGTTTTGTTTTTACTTGGCCCATCTGCCGTAGTGCTGTTTAAATGGAACATGACAACACTTCAGTGTCTATGTGTGAATACATGTGATGCGTGAAATGTTTCAATGTATGAAACAAAAAAGGTCTGTTTCTTAATGCACTTTGACTCCTCTATTATGAAATAATAAGTTTTAACTGTATTAACAAAATAGAGAAATATGACTATATGAATATGAGAAACTGCACAATTGGACACACTCTGATTCAAAATCTGACAATCTGAAAAGCTGACTTCAATGGCTGCAACGCTGGTGAAGACAACTCCCATAATCCCACACTACTTCACAGCAACACCAAACTGTGTCCGACCCCCAACAATGCAAACTTACAAATTTTACATTAAATAGTCAAACAAATGTAAATGTGCTGCATTTATATAGCGCTTTTCCAGTCTTAACAACTGCTCAAAGCGCTTTTACATCTACAGGAAACATTCACCATTCACACACATTCATACACTGTGTCCGGGGCTGCCGTACAAGGTGCCACCTGCTCATCAGATAAACATTCACACACATTCACACTCCGATGCGCAGCACCGGGGGCAACTCAGGGTTCAGTGTCTTGCCCAAGGACACTTCGACAATGACTGCAGGGGCGGGGATTGAACCACCAACCTTCCGATTGGCAGGCAACCGCTCTACCACTGAGCCACAGCCGCCACAAGGCTTTAAACTCTGAGCTTACACAATGTTTATTTTATTTATTCAGTATTTCACAATGGGGTGTGTTGCTGTTTGTCCCATTCACACATCTATCTTCTCCAGGCATGAGTGACATGTTTCAATAAAGCTCAGACGAGCAATTTCCATTTTGTGCCCAGATTCTACAACCTTACACGTTAACGGTTTTCTGTCCTTCCTTTCAGCGTGGTCAACAGCCGTAAATGAACAAGA
Source organism: Etheostoma cragini (assembly GCF_013103735.1). Classification (NCBI taxonomy): domain Eukaryota; kingdom Metazoa; phylum Chordata; class Actinopteri; order Perciformes; family Percidae; genus Etheostoma; species Etheostoma cragini. The sequence goes on along the minus strand of NC_048418.1, from coordinate 4,436,952 downwards.
ATGTTCAGACAAGATATCCACACAGGGAGACGGACAGGGAAGGTGGCAGAGGAGCTGAGAGAACCAGCATGAGGTTTTCTTAATTGGCTGCTGATTGACTGAGAGACAAGCAGCCGGTAAGAAAGGGAGGGCGATTTTCCAACACAAAAGTCTCCTCAAAAGAAAGGTTTATCAGCTTGGCTCAGAAGTGCTCGGGCGAACCAAGAGACGAGAGCGAGACAAGGAAGGTGTACTCCTTATCTTAGACAGAGGTCAGCTCTTGCAAGGAAAAAAAAAATGCAATAGGGACGAGACAGAGAGGGATTACCTCCCAGCCTAATTATGGGACGACTGAAATTATGTCCCAGCAATGGAATGTGGGGGGTCACAGTAATTCCCGTTTGTGTCACAGCAGGACATAAAATGGAAATTGGTCACGCTGGTACTTAGGAGGCGACCTCCCATATACAGCAGCAATCTGCAGACAGGAAGAGCATGTTTTAATCATCCGCTTTGGAGTGACTGTAATGTAATTCAGAGGAGTGACTACGCTCACAGAATTGATTCATATACAGTCTGCAGAGTCAATATAATGTATTTCAAGGAAAGAGGAAAAGAGAGGCAATAATATATACATACACAGCTTTATTAAAGTACCACGTATGCATCAAGGAAGGGTAGCTTTAGGGTATTCTCTGTGTGGCCACGAGATTAGATAAGACACACCTTTATTGGTCCGACATGGGGAAACTCAGTTGTTGCTGCAGGAGAATAGAAACAGAAATAAATACAGATAAGTATAGAAAGTAATAAATATTAAGAGATGCATGCACTAAAATAGAATAAAAGAAAATAGAAACTAAATAGAGCCAAAAAGCATTGTATTGGATCAACATATCACAACCGTGTTTATTTGTCTAATAAAAGCAGCACAGTTGGCGGACCTTGTGATCATACGCCATTTCTTTTCTGCCCAATGGCATGTATAGAAAATCCAGCTCAAACTAGATGGTGGAATTGGTTTTTGACACACTCATTACCTGCTGATTATGTCACAGAGTTACTGCAGGCTCGGAGCCACACATAATCCCCAAGTGTTGCCTAATAATATTAATGGTGTTGATAATGTTCTTCAAAATGAGTTTAATCTAGAAAAGTGATTGAATTTCAAGTAAGTAATTAAAGCAAGTCATTTAAGGAAATAATTGAACATTATATTAAGACCAACTAGTCGTGGTGTGCAGAAACTTGTAAATTGAGGTGTGAGGAAGGCAAGAGCCACAATCACACCGAAGTGTCTACTTTAATAAGGCAGCCACAGTTGTGTTACCACGGCAGCAACGGCTTCACTGGCAGAGAAGTGAGAGAGTGGTTCAGCACCCGATTTAAAAAGGTTTGCCTTGGATGATGATTGGCCCATGGGTTGCTATTGGTTACAATATTCTTTTACAGTAGATTGGGGACGTCACTAGGACTGAAAGATGGGAAAACTTCCCCTTGCAAAATCTTACTTAATCCAATGTTAGATATTAGATACTTCAAAGCTATGTAGGGTTATTATGTAGGCTATGACTTAAATGGTATCCATCTGCTTGTGTAAATGTGTCATGAAGTAAAACCATACCTAATTCCGCTCTAAATTAGATAGGTTGCAGGTCAAAATAAGACCATTTAATTACACTAATTACTGTAACTGCATGGTAGAGTAGTTGAATCAGTGTCATGTCAACATCCAGCACAAATCAGTAAGACAGACAGAGGTCAGTGTACCATGACAAATGACAATACATAGCCATTGTTGCATAGTTTATGTTTTCATGTAAGCTGTTGATAAGTATCCTTTTTAAAAGTATCTACTTTCTGAATTTAATAAACTGATGGAAGAGGAATAAAAGTTTTAAACGAGTCCATCCAGGATTATGCAGCCTTTTGTGAGATTGTTGCGTCCCATAATGTCTGATTTTGAAGGGACTTTTGTAAAAAAATTACAAATGCAATGTCAGGGTTTTTATTGCAATGAAGTCGCGAGAGACAATGAAAAAAAAATTGTTTTCCGGGAGAATAAAACTACTATTGGCTGAGTTTTCCTAGTAACATTACCAAAAAGGCTTAGGATGCTGCAAAAGTTGGTATAATATGAAAACGGTTGGTGGATTTAATGCAAAAAATTATACTTTATTGAATTAATTAAATTTGAACATGTCTGTCAGTGACTGGTTGATCTTGACATTGTTAGTTAATTTCCTAGCCTGGCCTGGGACATACATTCATACGGTTTGATAAAGTACTTATTGCATCCAGTGAGTGTTTGTGTTTGCACGCATCAGTCGCGGGGGGGACCTGAGCAGCAGCCTGCTGCAGAGAGCCGACAGGATTGAAACAGCCGCAGCTTTCAGCAACTTCAGGGGGAAACAACGTTACAGCTTACATTGATGTTAAATGTATACGAATAGGTTGGCAGGACGGTCTGAAATGTTTTGCGCGGTCTTTCGCTGAACGTTTTGTTGATGAATGTGAGATGTTCAAGTCACACACATATCGTATTCATATCAGAACCAAGGAAATTAATTTGTCAATGTGAGCGTTCTGTTTGGCTATGATGTTCAGTACAGGAAACATGACGATGCACAACATTTGTATTTATTTTCCAGGTGTCGTTAATGACCACAAGTGAACAATTTCTTTCTGCCGTTGATTGAGATATATCGGCTTGTTTTTCCAGCCCCTCTGGGTCGGGGTGGTGGGTCAGCATGGAGGGTGGAGGACACACGCTTTCCCTCACAGCTGCCTGACTTTTGACTCATGAAAAAACGTGTAATAAAAAACCCAAAAAGTGTGTATATTTTCGTATAGTACAACTACATGTAGGCCTAAGAGATTGCAATATAAGCCTGTACATTACTATTAGGACTATAGCAAACATATGTCAAGGATGTATAAATGAAATTAATTTCAGTTGGAGTCCGATTTACTACGGCAACACTGTTGATTGCATCAATGATCTCTTTCCATTCTGCCTTCTTCCTACAGCCGTCAATTCCAGTTTTAATGCTGCCAAATAGTACACCCGTTAGTGCCAATGAACTTGAGATATCAGGGTTTCAATCTCCACCTCTGAAAACTGCCACTTCTTAGCCGGATTACGTCTGGCCATGTCGTAAATTGTAGGGGCGAGGCCTCAAAACCGAAAATATATTGGTGTGGGATATGAAATTACAATCGTTTCCAGCCGCTGCACTTATCAATGTACAACCATTACACAAAAGAAAAGTGTAAATGAGGCCCATTATGTTTGCTCAATGTCTCTGTATCCAGATTGGTACAACAGGTTCAACCCTGACTCCAAACAACCTGCATTCTACTCTCTCACCCTTTGAAAGCATAGTGTAGCAGTCTGGGTATAGTAGAAAAAAAGCAGCAAACTTTTTTTTATTTCTGAAACAAAGTATGGTCAGACCTCTGTCAGACCTCAGTCAGTATCAAACTATTAGCCCATACTTGAGGATGACTGTTGGTTTCCATTTTTTGCCAGATGAAATCACTGCTGTGGTATATTGCCATGACTAACATTTTCTCCAGTTGCAGTGGCTGAAGCAGCTCATGGAGAGAATGACTATATCAGTGAGCCAACCTCACTCCTCCAGAGTAAAGTGCTGGAGCGGAGTGTACGATACCTTGTCAGCCCTTCAACCACCCACAGTCCCCCCAGCCCAGCAATAGAATCACATCCAGAGCCTGATGGCACCCAAACAGTAAAAAAAATAAACTACAGGCAAAGAACACCTTATTTGCAAAGCAAGTTGTGTCATTTTTAGGCATGACATTGACATCAGCTAATATTGCAAATTTCCTTTTTTAATGACCTAAGCATCAGGTCTATGCAGTTTGTGGTAGTCTAATAGCTGTTGTGCTAGCTGCTGTGCCTATAGTTATCAAGATAAGATAAAAAATGTATCTTTACTATATTAAACACATTTTTGAGCCCAGCATGTACAAGGTACATTGGTCAGTACTGTCTCCAGGAAGAAGTGACAGCCTTGCACTTCAAGTCCAACACTGACAAAAGCTCCCACCCTCACCTGGTTACTTCCTGGCAGCAAACTGCCAGTGGTTGTGATGGAAGAACATGAGACAGTGGACCCAAATCACTTCAGTATTGTCACAGGATACTGTTGCATTGGCTTTCTTCAGACCAAACATGTGGAATACAGACTGCCACCACCTCCTAACTTTTTTGTCACTCTTTCATTATTTCCCATTTTGCTCTATGATAAGCCAACACCGAGAAAGCTGTTTCCGTAATGAAAAATGTCCATGTTAAAAGAATGCTGGAGAGAAAGACGAGGAATAGGAATGAAGAGAGAAATAAGAGGTGCTGAGCAGATGGACATATTGTAGAAATACAGTACTAATGAAATGGATATCTTTCCTGTGAAGTCTCCAACACAGTCAGGACATCCATCATGGTGCAGCTGGCAGGGTGGTGTGTCACATGAATACTTCATACCTTCAACATTTATTCTTTCCGTAGACCCTCTCTATTCAACAGAAACTATCCATTTCTGCATTCCTGCAAAATTGACCATTTGCTAAATCAGAGTCCAACTTCTGACTGAGTGGCAAAGTACAGGCTAGTTATATTTCTAAAGCGTGGAAAATTAGGAAAACTAGACTCAATAATGCATGCATACAAGTATGAATGTTTGAAGGCAGAGGCTACAGAATATTACTATACATTTACATTTCCTATACATTTCCTATAATTTGTCTTACACCTGATGTAGCTCAGTGTAAATTATTTCAGGAAGACCTAACTTTTAATCAATGCACTCCTAAATCAATTCAGTGGTTATTCTAATAAATGTACTTGTGCTGTGTTCTACTGTTGCATACTGTATATGCAACTAGTCTCTCCTGATTTAAATATAGCTCAGCGTAAATTCTTTCAGAAGACCTAATTTAATCAATGCTCTCTTCCTAAATGGACTCAGCTGGTGGAGGCGTTCACCTTCCTGCTTAACCAATCAGAATCTTACACAAATGGCAAGGGCCAATCCCAGAGTCCCAACCCTGCTTTAAAAAAACGGTTTCTCCCTGTGCTATTCAGCTCCCCTTCCACCTCCAGTCATCTACTCCAGCTGACCGGTCTGGAGCCTCCTTCGGTCGGGTCTTCGGGCCACCACTGGTGTCTAGATTCCATCTTGGGGTCTGATGGTTCTCTACCCATATATAGATGTACAAAATATTTGTATAGCGATGGAGTCTAATCGCCAAAGACTTTGTACATTTTATTGAGCTGTACAATAAACCTAATTTGCATAACTGCAAACATGTCTCTCCTGATTGAATGCTAGTTTGTCTTGTAAGCCTGTTTTTGGGCAAGATATCTGTTGAAGCAAGATACTCCATTACCACTATGGGTAGTTTTAAATAGGGCACACACCGCCACTCCTTCAGCTGTTCATGAAAAGTCATAAAGTGGTAATTACACGACTCTGCAGAGCCGTCTGCTCTTCTGAACTCAAGCAAACTGTCATCCGCACATTTTCCCCTTTAGGATGAGCAACTGTAACAGTGACAGGACTTCATCACTCACATAGTCATGGCAACCAAGTGGAAAGTAAACCCAGGTCTCCCACACCAAAGACATGTGTCATACCCATTGCGCCATCACCGCCTGAAGCTGCTAACACACGGTTTTAAATGTTTTAAAACTATTTTCCAGAATACCGCTTGAAAATATGAAAAACGTAGCTATAATGTTCACTCAGCATTTTCTTTTGTTGTTATACTGTGTGTAAAATGAGCAGTGACGTTAAATCACCAGTTTCAGGTAACTTCCCTACGGTAACGTGTATTTGCTGGATGGTAACAGTTGGTAACTAAAATTACAGATAAGCCAGTTGACAGTGACGTTATTGTTCATGTTTTGGCACAATGTTTCTGACCGTAGTCGTCATAGTGACTGAAAGTGTGATGTGAGGTGCTAAAAAGAAAAAACAACATGCTTTTTTCAGGTAACGTTAATTTTTTGGCGTTAAACAGCTGTATGCTGTCAAACAAGTTCTAACAGCTTTAGACATAAATGGAGATTGAAGCCAAACAAGATGGGTCGTTACGAGCGGCTTTCATAATCAACCTGTTCACAGAGTATATATATATATATACACGATTTGATTCAATTTAGGGGACTACGACAAATACGAGACAGTATAAGCCCATTTAACAGTTACAGTTTTATATATTTACAAAAAGCAACTAAAACAGGATTTGACAATTTTTTTAACTAAGCTCTTCCAGACATTTAAATGCAAAAAAATTTAAATAAAACTGTTTTTAACAAAAAACAATAAATATAATGTGAGAATTTCAAAATTGAGTGCTTCTTAAAGATGATGTAGCGATATTTTCACTTTGTATTGATAATATTGGATTGTTGAGGACTGAATCGATACATTGATCCAGATCGATGTACACCCCTAGTTACTAGTTTTATGCAAACCATTTGGGTTTTGGAATCTAAAGTTTTCACATGACAAGAGCAATAAGTATCTGTCTGTCAATCACCATCCACCAGCCTTACTTTCAAAGTGACTTCCAGTGAGTAATGTAAGGTAGGGGATGTCTCAGCAGTGTGCAGACAGTGATGGAAAAAAACTTTAGTTGACCTTTACAGTTGATGAATCCTGCTTGGATTTCAAATTGCACCTTTTCTGTACGGTCCACACACTTCACATCAATGATGGTTCTATCGGTGTGTGTATGGGTTTGTTACTGACCTGCCAGCAGCAACATTGAGTGATTGGATTCAAAGCGACTCTGAGGATTACGAAATCCACCGGTAGCAAGCAGGAACCAGTTGCAAATTTAAGAACTTGTTTGTCAGTAAGTGTGTTAGTGAGGCTGTATGTGTTGGTTGGTCTCACTTTCACTGCTGCCCTCATGTAGGGAATAAAAGTGATGGTTTGGAGTACTTTCACCCTAGGTCCCTTTGCACCACCACCTTGAGCCAAACAACCACAAGAAGCATTTTTTTTACCTGGGTCAAACACCGGGCAAGTTAGTGCTATCAGCTGGTTAGCTTGGTGCAGGCACTAATGGAACCACGGGTGTTTCTCATAAATTGCACCACTGACAATGCCCAATATGGTACAATGCCCAAACTTCTACAATAGTACAAATTGTATACTCATAAAACGAAGAATAGGGAAGTTTGTAAGTACACCAGGAGTTTATTTAAATAACACTTGTCAGCTGGCTTCTGCTCTCTACTGCTGCTACTAGCAACAGTATGTCAAGTGCTTAGGGATTTCTACAAAACACCAAAAAGAGATCCAACAAACATATTTATTAATTTAATGATTAAATAAGGTATTGTTTTCAAACTTACCTTATCAATTATAACTTGTCTCCTGCTTGTTGTACTGCAGCACTTTTAAAAAATAAGTTAAGATAATAAATATTTAAAACACAAAACAGAAAGTTCCCTCATACAGCTCAAAATGAATTACTTGTGTTCTGATCAGCAGTCAAAAGTCACAGCGAGGTGTTAATTATGTTCACAGTCCACAGTTTAGTTTGGCCCCGTCGAACACAATTGGCAGTGTTCGTTGGTAGGAAGCCAGTTAATCTAGTTAGTGGTTGGTCTCCGTTGCCTCTTTCAGTCTAGGGCTGGGAAATTTATTAAAATGTTATTGAAACCAACATTATAACTGTCTAACTGACCGCATTTTAGTCGTGTTGATACATTCGATAAGTTTTATAAGTCAAGTCAGCGGTTTTGAACACTATTATTAACTAAAAACCCAAAAGTAGGATGCTGATTTCTTAATGCTATAATGTTGCATATTCTGTTTAGACTAAATGAGTCTTTTGAGAGCTCTAGCCAACCTGCACCACTCACACATGGAAAGAACTAAACAATATTGATGCTCTGCTCTCTAACATTAATAATACGATTGATTTTATACAGTTCTGGAGGGGTTATGTTAACAATGGCTCCTAAAAAAAATCCTTGACACAGAAAAGTAAAAAACATTTCAGTACCACCAAGTTTAGTTGTTTCACATGTTGTCTCCTCTTTGATAAAGCTTATAGTTATGGAATGAGGAGTGGCAGAGAAAGCCTTAATTTATCATTGACATAAACAGGTGCCACATGCATATTTAAAGAGTTTCTCAACTCTTTCTCAAACAAAAGACAGAAAAAGGTAGGGTGCCTGGGTAGCTCACCTGGTAGAGCATGCGCCAGCATACAGAGGCTCAGTCCTCGATGCAGCAATAAATATTTAAAGCAATACAGAATTCCTGAGAGCCTTACTGCATTATACTATTTTATATTTTGCAACAGTGGATGTGCAACTCAGAAAACATTTCAACAAGTTTAATCCTACTGTTACTGAAAAAAATGGTCGTATTACCATTTCTATGATCTTCTTGTACCGTAATGCAGTTTTAGACTTGGAAATATTTTCTCTAAGACAATAAGATGAATACCCCATTTAAAAATGAAAATGGAGCTAAGATATTAAAGTATACTAGGTTTAGTCAAGCTTTGGTTGGATGCTATATGGGTTGCCTCATCAAAATAGCTGTAGCATAGGCAGCAGAAATGGGCAGGCAGACATACAGCTTCACTTATCTTGTCCTTTTCAGGTGTCCCATATTTCCACAAATGTCCAGTCAAGGCAGTATGCCAAACTTTCTTCTAAAATAGAATGCTGCATCAATTTATCACCTTGCTTCAACCAATAGATATTCAACGCATTTTTAGAGACAATGTGGCCGGCAGCTAACGCTAACTGGTCCCTGTGTACAAACAACTTTATAATCATAAACGATAGGGAACCCAGCAACAATGATTATGAGCTTGTCCCCAGAATAAATGTTTTGGTAGGAACAAAAGTTTACATTACGTTTCTCCGGAATCAACCAGCGCAAAGGATGTCTAAATTCCGATTGGTTGCTGGGGTAGCCGCTCCTTGCCGCTGTACCACATCATAGCTCATTATCATAAAATTAAAAACGCAACGCCTACAGATTTGCCACTCCTTGCAGCTGAGAGAAGCCGGCTTCCATTGACAATGAATGACTTCCGGTAACTTTTGAAGCTCGTTAGAAGTCGGTGGAGGTGTGAACGCACGATAAATGTTTCCTATTTAATCACCCTCCAATTACTCTGATTTATGCTATTGCTCATTATCTTCCAAACAAAAAGTGAATACAAACCATGCACACTGCTGTTTCAAGCCAAAGAGCACAGCTAGTGTTTGCAGAATTATGGATCTGTCTCCCTGAGAGAGGTGCCCCGATGGACTCTCATCTGTACAAAGAAACCTTCCGTGACAGCCCTGTATATAGTCTAAGCATAGAGGGGAGCTTTTCCTCTTCACACTTCTCTGACTTTTGCTCAGCTTCTTAACCTCAACAGCATACTGATTGAATCAGCCGCACAAAATCTACCCACAGAAAACAACTTTTTCTTAAGATTTTCTTTTGCTTCCCAATGTGCAGGCTTCTAAGCTCCAAAATGTTTGAGTTTTCCTTACAAGTTGTTTCAGTAGCTCACTAGGGCAGAAGGCCCTATTTGCCAAACTAGACAAAAATCTGTCACAGCGAAAAAAGGTTTCGTATTCCTGTGTATTAAAAGGACAGAAACAACAATCGATAGCTTCCATGAAGATTATACAGTGTGCCAATGGTTTACTGGTGCCGTTGCTCGTGCTTGCTAACAAAAATAGTACCTAGTTTTAGTCTGTTTTTAAGTAATTTAAGTATGGTACGTTACATTAGGTCAATTTTGACTTCTGGTTTAACAAGTGGTATAAACAGCTTTATTCTTAGTGAAAGTCCTGTGTATGTTTCATCCACAAATTAAGTCATTCATCATGAAAAAACGAAAAAGACTAAGCGCCTAAAGCATTGTTAGCCAACAACGAAGGATTAGTCTGTTTAGTTTAGATCAAATATGGTGTTCCACAGGGACCCGTCCTTGGTCCACTTTGAAAAATTTAAAAGTGACACACTGGAATCAATCAAAGCAACCAGTGTACAGCAAAACTAAAAAGTATAGAAATCTTTCTGTGTTGGTGCAGTTGGACTCACTTCCAGCCCACAAGTTGATTGACCCAATGGACAAAGATTTTAAAGCAAGACTTTACCGTTCCACCTGTGGACAAAATCTACTGTAGCACCTTAACATTAAATAAGATTTACAGAAAAAAAATCTAATTAAAGTCAAACTTTTTTTCAGGAAGTAGACAGCCTCCTAACCCTCAATGAAAGTAGAAAAAAAGAGAGTAAGACACTAAAGGTAAAAACCTGTGTGTTGCCTGTCTACATTATAGCTATTACTTCTTCAACATCAAACCTTCTTGAAGACCCACATGTAATGAAATAATCAAAATGTAGCATTAGCTACACTGTAGGAGTACAGGTAATTTTGTTAAGGGCTTAATGCTTGAAACTAGTGGATCCAGAGATGCAGTAAGTAGAGACAGTAAGTAAGAAGAGGATTCAAAACAGTTAAACTGTGATTAAATCTGTAATTGTAAAAAAAGACAAAATAGGTTGAAGTTACAATGCAAATGATAAAATTAAATTGTTTGGAATGGAAACCTTTTTCTTTAATTATAAATTTCTGTCCTCTCTCTTGAATTATTTCCTATAGTGTACTTCTGGTTCTGTGTGTTATCTAGTACTCATACAGAAACAAATATATATCTTTTTAATATTTTAAGTGCATGCTGCAGACATTTGAGTTACTGCTTCCCTTTTTGGAATACATTCACCAGCGGACAGTCTTTACAGACACTCATGGACACTGTGTAGCGTCTCTGGCATATGGCCTGAGACCAGCGGCTTTTCCAAGGGAGCTTACCGACTGCTAGTACCAGCTCTGCTCAACCGCGATGCGCCGGCTTCCTTTTTTCATTGCAGATTTAGTACCGCCTTATGTGTAAGGCAAGCGTGGCTGGTTGTCATAACGACGCCACAGAAAACTGTCATGACATAACGCGACACATAGAACGTCAAAGGTGTGTTAATCTCGGCACGTGGCGGTTGCCAGAACCAGAAGACACATTTTGTTTCATAAGAAACTATTTAAAAATGGCGGGTTTGTTCAGGACTGCCTCTGTCTGTTGCAACCAATAATGACGCAGTGATTAGTGATGATTTTCTGCGACCAATCAGTAGTCTGCAGGTTCTTATGTCACCTTTTGATATCTCCTCAGCTCGCTTGTAACCTCGACAAAGGTGATAACAAAAAAAGTACTTGTTAGCTAGTACCAGGGACTTTCTTTGTAATGGAAAGATAAAAAGGCAAGTAGAGTAGAGCCGAGTCGAGAAGGTACCATGTAGTAGAAAAACAAAGTAAAACAGTGGCTACTGAGACAAATTTTAAGGCAAGGACTGATTTGGGCACAGTTGCCCTTCCTTGTGGGTTTCCCCATACTCCTCCTTCCTCCTCATCAACAATCTATCCTAAACTGCTTACAACAAATATGCATGAAATATTGCCTGTTGCTAATATTCAACAATAGTTACCTAAGCTAGAAGGAAAAAGACCCAAATAAAGTATTTTAAAGTAAAGGCAGTTCTTTCATTCAACATTTTGATTCAAAATGAAATGTCAAAGCAACGACTTGATGGAGTAGAATTTTCTACAGTCATTTACTCATCAGAGGATGAATACTAATGCCTTTATTGAGCCCATGACTTTTCATCTTCTAGAGCCATCAGCAGGCCTAATATATATCACTTATCCAGTGAAATATATTCCCATCTTCTGTTAGATCAGTGGTCATTGTTTTCCTAGCAAAGATCACTTTTCCTCTCCAAATAGGCCTAAGTCACGGTCTATCTTTGTTGACCCAAGACAAGCAATTATTTAGTGGTTTCTTCATTACCATTACGTACCATTCCTGCGTGCAATATTTTAAAACTGATCCTCCTAAAAAAGAAAAACAGAAAAGACAAAAAAAACGTTGCCTCGGCCACAGTGCATGAATGTGTGTGAATGTAAAATGTACTATGTAAAAGTGCTTTGAGTAGTTGTTCAGACTAGAAAAATGATATATAAATACAGCCTATTTACAGCTTGCTCACGTCCCATCTATGTTGTCAAGTTCAGTTTGAGACTGCGCAGTAACGCTCAGCCATCACCAGAAAAGTGCTCCTAATAGACTTTACTCGTTTCCGTGGAAGTGTACGGCGCCACTTTGTCCATTAGATTTACTTTCTATGGTTATATTGAGTCCAAATACTTTAAAGCTCACTGTCTGAATGGACCAGAGAAGCTGGAGGTTGAGGCATTTGGGAAAAAGAGATGAGCAATGAGTTTTACACATTTATTGCCCAGAGCATTTCAGCAGTTGACACTAAGAATAGGGTGATGGTAAATGTAGTGACTTTTATTTCTTAACCAATCATCTCAAATGGACAGCCATTGATGTAGAAGAGCCATAACCCTGGAATGCATGCCTCTTAAACTTTTGGAGAACAGACATAAAAGAAATAAGGGATGTATAGAAGAGTATCCTAGTGCCGATTAAATATTAACGACAGTATCAATCAACGTGCCACAGCAGTAATTGGTATTGATCAAAGTTTTCAGAGTGCAGCTTCCTTTTAACAAATGCAGATTCAGAGACAACAGATAATTGAGTATAAGATTTACTGCTTCCACATTACAGAATGAAAATATTAGTGTACTGTAGACTATAATGAAAGATCAACACACAATTAAAAACTAAAATGTTGAGGAATAATACTTTAAGAACAATACAATTTATGTGTTTAAAGCTGCAATATTTTTTATGAACGATGGATCAAATTATTAATTTTAAAGGGGTCGCTTGTGGTAATGATCCCCAAAAGAATTATCACCAAGTCTAGTTCCTGTCAGCTCTACAAAGATTGTTTTAGCTCATTTTTCTAGTATTATGTCCCACAACTTCATTGTTTGGTTCAGTCTTGCCACTTTCATTAACCCCTTTTCCAGCTAGAGCAGGCAGCTATGTTCTGATAAACCACAGTGAGGAGCAGTTAACCATAGTCCTCATAAATCCACCAGAGTTTAAAATTCCAACACAGACAACAGAAAGGAATGTAACAAGACATCAACAAAGAGACATCCAAAAAGAGTTCACGGCCAGTGGAATCTTTTGGCAGAACGAGAGCAATCCCAGAAGTGGAACATTGTGGATATATTATAGCTAATCCCAAACATCAAGGAAGTGCGACAACACAAGATAGGGCAAGCCAGCCCAACAAGATGCCCAGCTCGGCGTCTGTCTTGCAGCCTTTTATTTCTCAAAGCTCTCGCCGATTACCAAAAGTCAGTCTGATATTTACTATTGCTCGGTCACTCCCTCCTTTTCTCTTCTTACCTTCCTCTGTGTCCTCTTATGCCTCTTCACCTCTGCCATAATGTCTGTAGTGAATAAGGTCTACGTCACCTGACTTCCTGCTTTTCTAATTACTGCAGCCTCTAAGAGGAGAGGCCGCTGCTTCAATAAACGTTAATTTGAGCCGTAATAAGCTGCTTGTTCAGACAACAAATGTCTTTTATGGTGGAGGATAGTGTCTTTTAATACGGTGTAACTGATTCACAGCCAGGATGAATACTGTATTAGGAAGGTACATCATCAATAGGTCTCTCAACAAAAGGTCATGGGGTATATAATGGTGGTTAAGTGAGACACGTGACCACAATGATCCCTGTCCGATTCCAGCCAGAGAAACAAAAACAACAAGGATCACACTAGAGCCCGACTGATAAACGGCAATACCAAAACAAATACTTGTTTTTTTGTTTGTTTTTTATCCAGAAACGCGTTAAAAACATAAACAGATTTCCCTAACATTAGTTATTTGTAATTATTTATGAGTTCTCACTAAAATAATATGATAATTTGTTTCATTGTCACAACAGAACATCAAAATATATTAAAGTTCCGATAAATAAAATGTATAAAAATACAAACTGTCCTTTGAACAAAAACACAATAACAGAAAAAATAATCTGAGTGTTGCCAACAGGGACATTGTAGAGTGTCCACTGGAGGACAAACTATCAAACGCCAACACTCATAACATGGTTGAAAGTCCGTTTTTATTTTATTTTTAAAATATTAATTTATCAGAATCATTTCTTTGTCATTATAAATGATTCTGATGATTGCCATTTTTCAACGTGCAGGGTAAACCCACCTTGTTAGGTTTAATAGGACGTTGTCTTACAGCCCAGCGGTCAAGCTACTGCTAAGCCTGATGCGTACCATAAGTTTAAGGGGGATTTAAGCATCGGTATCTGATGCTAACCAAGCATCTGTATTCCATGAGTTGGGGATAAGAACGGGTTGGATCAACTCCCGTCTCTCCCTTAGTTTAAGAGTGTAACCGTTGATTTTGTCACTGAGGTTCAGGATAGCACACACAGTGCATGTCCAGGAGTAGCCACAGGGAGAGAGACTCCCACGGAGCTCTTGTTAATCCAAAATGAATTGCTCTCTGAAATACGCAACCCAGGTTGCACTCTGGAGTGATGCAGTGTGTCTGCACAGCAGAATGCAGCCAATGCATCATGTGACAAATAAGTGTGCTTTATTTTGTGGAAAACAAAGAAGCCAAAGAAAGTGCCAAGACACTTCCATTAAGCTCTTGAGTATGCAATTGTTCCCAGAGTCTGACAGTTAATTTCTGCAGGCATTTCCACCCAAACATTACCGTCCACTTCAAACATGCCCAGAAAGCCAGAAGACTTTACTACGTTAGACTTGGTCTTTTAATGACTTTTCCCACCATTTATTTTTTAGATTGTGAAGTCGGACCATGTTATCCAGATAGTAAGGCTTGAAGGAATAGTTCATATAATCATGTAAACAAGTGGGACTTTTTTTTTAAGGTGAAATAAAGACTACTACAATACTGATGTCATCATTTCCACAGTGTTTTCTAGTTAGTGTTATTTAAAACATTACAAGAAGGTATTTAAAAATGAAATCACGAACAAGGTGAATCGAGATCACGATTTTAGAACGATTGATCATGTGGCCTAGTGGTAACCCACTTTCAGCCTGTGTGTAAAAAGTAACAAGATAAGGAAGCAGATTAACTGGGGTTAAGTGCAGTGTAAAAAGGGCCTTTGGTGTCAGGTATTGACTAAAATAAACTTAAAATAAAACATTTAATAAAGCATGTCGAAAGGATTTAGAAGTGCAATTGAACACATTTGTTGTTCATGCATTTGGACAAATGCATGTTTGCATTCAAAATCAAACGATTCTTTAAATGGGATAAATTGGTCCTTCAATAATCGTATCATTAGGTGAAACTTGTATATGTAACGAGCTTGAAATGCTAAACAAATAGCATGTTAATTAAAACCAATCAAAACAGGTGAGAGAGAGCTTTGATGGATACACGTGAAACAGCCTTTAATTGTCTTGGCAGCACGGTTGGGTACCTTGTACCTTTACCGACCGAATAATACCTAGTATTGGTTCAAGGAAAATCAATTGGTGCCAAATTTCGGTAACTGAGAGTTAGCGCAAGCTTATCTGTCCTCATGATAATCCTGCACATTGACAGAGAGCAGAGGTCCAACACACACACACACACACACACACACACACACACACACACACACACACACACACACACACACACACAAAGTGCGGACGGAGCAATCAGCTTTGCAGTTTTGTTGAAGTCACAGTGAGCCATGGCAATGTTGATAAAGTAGTTTCAAGTGTGTTGGAGGTTTGAAAATATTTTTACAACTGATATAATTTTTTTGTAATTACAAAAGGGAAGGTAATCGCATTTCAGGTACCGGTATTGGTTTGGATGCTAAAAGTACCCAACCCTACTTGGCAGCTGTAGTTTTTAATCTGCTCAAATCATTGTTTAACTTCATTTATATTACGAAGGTTTCCATTACTGTTAGTAAGTGCTGCAGTAGATGCCGATTTGAATATGGACAGCAAACTCTAAAGAGCATCAACATATTCGGATCATGCTCAACCTTATAGATTTAGTTGTTTTTTTAGTCTAAATTGAAACCTCTGTTTAAATGCAAATGGAACATTACTACATTTTATATTACATTGTATGAATGCTGATACTGTGTATGGTAGGTAGATAATACAGTGGATATAAAAAGTCTACACACCCCTGTTGTAATGGCAGGTATTTGTGATGTAAAATAATGAGAATGAGAAATCATGTCAGAACTTTTAATGTGACCTATAACGTAAACAATTCAATTGAAAAACAAACTGAAATCTTTGAAGGGGGAAAAAATTTAAAAATTAAAAACTTACAATAACCTGGTTGCAAAAGTTGCACACCTTTTGATTTTATTACAGCACTCAGTCTTTTTGGGCAGGAGTCTATCAGCATGGCACATCTTGATGCAGCAATATTTGCCCACTTTTCTTTGCAGAAATGCTCCAAATATGTCATACTGCGAGGACATCTCCTGTGCACAGCCCTCTTAAGATCACCCCACAGATGTTCAATTGGAGTGAGGTCGGAACCTGGCTGGGCCATTCCAAAACCTTTATCTTTTGGTGAAGCCATGTTTTTGTGGATTTGGATGTGTGCTCTGGGTCGTTGTCGTGCTAAAAGGTGAACTTTCTAACGGAAGCCAGAAGGTTTTGTGCCAAAATTGCCTGGTATTTGGAACTGTTCATAATTCCCTCCACCCTGACTGAGGCCCAGGTTCCAGCTGAAGAAAAACAGCCCAAAGCATGATGCTGCCACCACCATGCTTCACTGTGGGGATCGTGTTCTTTGGATGATGTGCAGTATTGTTTATGCGCCAAACATATCTTTTGGAATTATGGCCAAAAGGTTCAACCTTGGTTTCACCAGACCATAACACATTTTCCCACATGCTTTCGGAGACTTGATGTTTGTTGTTGCAAACTTCAGCCAGGCTTGGATGTTTTCTTTGTAAAAAAAGGCTTCCGTCTTGCCACCCTACCCCAAAGCCCCTTCATATGAAGAATACGGGAGATTGTTGTCACATGTAGCACACAGCCAGTACTTGCCAAAAATTCCTGCAGCTCCTTAATGTTGCTGTAGGCCTCTTGAAAGCCTGGCTGAGCAGTTTTCTTCTCGTCTTTTCATCAATTTCGGAGGAACGTCCAGTTCTCGGTAACGTCTCTGTTGTGCCATATTTTCTCCACTTAATGATGACTGTCTTCACTGTGTTCCATGGAATATTTAATGTTTTGGAAATTATTTTTACCCTTCTCCTGACTAATATCTTTCAACAATGAGATCCCTCTGATTGTTTGGAAGCTCTCTGCAGACAATGGCTTTTGCTCTGAGATGCAAATAAGAAAATGTCAGGAAAATCCTTCTGGAACAGCTGAACTTTATCTGTGATTAAACAGGGTCATTTTGAATGATGGCAGGTGCGTAATGACTTCTATTTAACATAAGTTTGAATGTGATTGGTTAGTTCTAAACATACCCACATCCCCAGTTATAAAAGGGTGTGCACACTTATCCAACCACGTTATTGTAAGGTTTTTATTTTTTATTTTTCAACCTTGAAGATTTCAGTTTGTTTTTCAGTTGAATTGTTCACATTATAGGTCACATTAAAAGTGGAAAAAGTACTGACATGATTTATCTTTGTCTAATTTTTTTACATCACAAAAACCTGCCATTTTAACAGGGGTGTGTAGAGTTTTTATATCACATTACAGGCAATGGCTAGTAAGATCAAGATTTTTTATTAGCCATTTGTGCATTCACCAAACAGCCCAGGCACAGAGGAATTCTTGCGCAGGCTATTTGAGTCAAGTAAAAAGAATAAAAAGAGTTAAGGACAAAGAAAAGAACACCGACTAAAATAAAAATATTATACAAGGTACATAAATTAAAATAAAATAAGACAAAAAACGTAGATATTGTACAGAAGAGTGCAACAACTATAACAAATTATGAATACTGTAACTGGAGAATACAACAATGGAGGATATTGGACTTGTAACAAGCATAAATATTGCCGATAATGCACATTAGTATTTTATAATAGAGTGAGGTAGTGAGGATTATTGCACATTTAAATCACAGTTAATTGTTCAGTGTTTTATTTTGTTTTGCCATCAGTCTGACTGTGGCAGGGAAGAAACGGTTATAGTGCCATGTTTTATGTGTAGTGATGCTGTCTGCTGTGCTGTGGCTGAGTCTGTATGTGCAATAAGGAATAAAACCTTCTCTCTAGGTCACCATCGGCTGATATGCTGCTTGTGCAGCTGAACACCTTCAGGAGAAATGTAGCTGGAAATGAAAAAAAAGGCTCTCACAGCAACAAGCTGACCTTCCACCATAAACCATGGCGAGACATGCGATTTCACAGATTTTTGTTATGTGTATTGACATTCTCTGTGTGTGATCTGAAAATGTAATATCTGATGGCTGGCCCGCTAATCTTTTTTTCTTTTATCTTCCAACTGGTTTGTTAAGCCTAGGAAAAACAAACTTCTAAAGCAAAAATGAATAATCGAAGAGATTGCCTTTGATAACAAAGTAAATAACAACTGGATGCAAGTAAAGTGTTTAAGTCCATGTAGGCCAGATGATTATTTCCATATTATGATATATTATGACTTTATATTACATTTCTCTGAGAAACGTGAAAAAGCTTAGTGGTTTAGCCTAATTTACCTAAACAATGATCAATGATTACCAACTTTCTTTCTCATATTGCTCCTCAAAACCACTGAAAACTTTCAAAAAAATCGAACACAAAGTCCCATTATTATGGACGTTATCTGACATTAAGCGTTTCTGCTTCACACTGTGACAGACTTTATTATGCAAGACTAGAAAATGTTGTACAATTGAAAATTGAAAAAAGAGGTTAAAGGTCCAATTTTTTAATTTATTGTGGCAGAAAAAAAAAAGAAAACTTGGATATTTTAACCCATTTTTCTGTTTTTCCAAATGTCTTATGCCTAGAAAACTGAACTGATAAGCGTTACACGGACCGAAATTAACCCTTGTGTCGTCTTCCCGTCGACCATGCATCTGTTTCCTTCCGGGTAAAAATTGAAAAAAGTTGGCACTTTTCTTAACACTTTCTTTATTTTTCTGTTGCTTTTTAACACTTTTTTTATTTTTTGTTCAAGGTCATTTAACCTATTTTAAATTACATTATAAAACATTTTTGATTTTGAGAAAAAAAGCAGATAGTATTAATTATTTGACCAACAGTTATGATCAGAGGATGTGGTCATGTCAAAGTTTGGTCAGGATACAGTTTTAAAAGCTTATAAACATTGTTTTTTTTTTCAAATGCTATGGAAATGAATAAAACAACCAAAATGACATAACAGGCTAATTAATTTTACCAGGGAAAAATGATGTAGCCTTTGTGTTTCATACAACATTTCTGCATGCATATTTGCTTATGCATACAAGTTATTTTGTGGCAAATTGGTTGTAAGAAACCCATGTTACTAATGTCACCATAAATCTGTCTGGGGTAAGCTATGACTTTAATAACTAATGAGAGTCTATCCTGCTTTAATAACCAAATGTAATATCAAGTTATTGCTCAAAGTATATTAATTAACACATTCAGTTTTACAGCAGGCTATAATGAGAAACAACACAAACTCAGTACCTCAGTTTCAATACAGGTGTTAGTCAGACCCGGGCAGTTTAGTTTTTAGTTTGTGTTAACCTGAGTACACTCTTTGTTTTATTTCGTTCTTAAAGCGAGCTTGCATTAAGTTTCGTTGGCGCGTTTAAACTTGGAGCTCATGGAGAAAAAGAAACGCCAGCATACAGCAGTAGGCCTACCTTCCGAGAACAGCTCCTACCGTGTCTTCTTTCCAGACCCGTCTCAGTCCGCCATCACTACCATTCACAGCACACTCTCCTTAGCAACACATCCGCGTGGACCTCAGAAACCTCTACCGAACAGTCTCGCTCCGCTCCGTCCGTGTAGGCGAAGAGGGCGAACGTCGTCTCTCCGGTGATAGCCGAGCTAAGCTAGCTAGCTGCTCCACAGTCCAACAAAACCCCACTTGGCCAGCAGTAACAGTAACTCTCACTCGTAGCGTGTTAACAATTAAGACAGTTCACAGTCCTATGAATATAAAATACACATTAAACGCTAGGCTAAATGGTTTGTGTCTCACTATCTACTCGCCACCACTGTTTTTTCTCTCATGTTTATCTTTTTTCTTCTTCGCGGGATTAAGCACAAAGAAAATCAAAGGTCATTTCTACAGCGAATAATTCCCCCCAAAAAATTATGTACTAAACAAGCCTTGAAACACCATGAAATTATCATTAACTGTAAATTAATGTGAACGGAGTAGTTGAATAATTCTTATTATTGATTTCAATAAATGTAATGCACATTGACATAAACCAAATAAAAGGTATGCATCATATTAATAACCCTCATGTTTAAGATGAGAGAAAAATACGAAATAACTACTGTGAATCAGGTTATTACACTAATAAAAAAAACTTTGAAAACGGGTTAAATTTGACCCAAGGACAACACAAGATTTAAATAATGATAATGAATAGAATACTAGAGATGAGTATGTTGCAATGTTCGTTGGATAAGACAGACTGATGAACAGTAAGCCTGGATTTCAAAAACTAAACGGGTGTCAAAATGAAAAGACAATTAGCAGTTGTAGGCTATTGTTTGAAACTTGTTGCAAAAGTGGCTTGAGATTTTGACACAGCAAACTATGAAGTTCGATTTGAAGGAAATTTGAAGGAACATACATACCGTACTGTAAAAAGGCAGAGAGATGCTTAATTTAATTTCCCAATTGTATCTTTTCTTAGATTGAGTTGTACGTTAACTTGTTGCAACTGAATGTGTAAATAAAGGTATAGTAAAAGGTGAAAGTAGGGTGAAAGGTTGACATTCAGAAGGAGCTGGTTTGGTCTAAGCTTGCCTTGGCTTGGTGTGTGAAAGTTAGCACTAGTTCACAAGTCTGCAAGTCTTATTCTGTTTGAGGCTGCTGCAGTTTTTCTTTCCCAGCATGAATCGTGTTACATTTTCAGGGTTAGTCAGAAGTAGCAGCGAAGTTCAGGACAAAGGCAAAAACTGTAGCTCGAGTGAATGCTGGATAACATAACTCAATCGTAAAACTAATCTCTGAGAAAGCTGTGCAGGATATTTTCTCTTAATTGGTTTCTGTATCATTGGGGATGAAGTCATTTGACAGGCTGTGGAGGGAGGGCGGTGCATTGAGTGGTTGCACTTTATATCATGAGAAGCACTGAAAGAAACATATTATCAAAATCCAAAATACCAGGTACATGGACAAATACAATGGCCATGAGGTCATTTTATCTTCTTTTGATCTGATTTAGTTTGAGACGATGTTGTTGTTTTAGGCATTTTGTATGTTCTAAAAAAATAAGATGTTTTTTTGTTTAATTAAACCATGTTAACCTATTCTGGTACAAACTCAAAATACAATTATGAACCTGAAAATTGGCATTATATGAGCACTCAAAAGCTATAGTCTGTAGTTTCTGTCTTCCCCATGAGAAATTCTAATTTATGATAACAATTCTGTCGGTGCATCCACATTATACAAGCCTTCCGTGATCGTGCACCACCTCCACCTCTTCTCCACAAATCTGCCTGTAGCCAAGGAGGACACAGAGGATTACAAAAACACGATGAACTCTTCAGAAGAGGTAATTATCTTCACTCGAGTTTCTGCCCCTGAAGATAACCAATTTCTAAACATAGCCACACTGAGAACTCCAGAAAGAGCTGTGTATCAACTCATTTAGCAATGGATTGGATGTAACGGACGTTCGTTAATGTCATAGTTAGACACTAAGGCTTTTCTATGAGTGCTAACATGTGCAAGCAGCTGTAGTTAACATGAGAAAACCAATCAGCATCCAGTGAAGAGCTACAAGCAGCTACACTGATTTGGTTTGGGTGAGTGACAGATACAACAGTTTGTTCAAAACAACATTGGCCTACGTGATAGACAGATGATTTACCCAATTGCCTGCCAGGAATTTTTTATTAAAGGGCCTTTTCCTTCACCTAACAACCAGTGAGTGCTTCTCAGATGGTTTTGTGTAACAAACCATCTGTCTCTTTGGGTTAGTAGGAAATAAGGTCCCGATGTAAATCATACGAAATCAAACACGTCACACATATTTAAAAGTATGTATTAAATGTGTATTGAAACTACACCTCCCAAAATGAGGGCAAAAAGAATTATTGAACACAAGTAGCGTGCACACTTTTAAAATCCTACCACACAAACAAACCCAGACAAGTTTGCTTTTTGCTGGTGTAGCCAATATAGTGACAGTAGTAATGAATGGCATGATTGTTTATATTTGTCAACAATGACAAGAGTACATTACCGTGGGTGTATTTTGGTTACTGAGGCTGTGCATGTGTCAACATGTGTTTGTGTAGTTGGGCGTGTACTGGCCTGCCTCACAGACTTAATGTTGTTCGAGGTGATGACTGACACGTCAGACAGAACACAAATCATTTCAACCCAGAAACTCAGTGACAGACACACAGCTGTCACACTGTAGTGACTGCTTAAAAAAAAAAGATGGATGCTGAAAATTGTTTGTCTGGCTCTGCAATTTATGAGACTCCATGTGCCAATTTCCTGTGAGAAGTCATTTTTTTTTCAAAAGAACATTAATGAGTTCTCTATTACTCCCCTGCTTGGAGAAAGGAGTCTTATATTGACAATGATAAACATAACCTCCACAATGAAGTGGTAATGAATTAACAACTGTTATGGTAATACTTCCATATTTTATACAGTCTATGGTCAAAATGTGTGCCGATTGACATTTGTATGGTGAACATCCTCGACCTTCACCGTCCGTGATTGCTCCGTTGTTGCCGGAAATTTCGCTGTATGTCCTTTTTTTCCATATTGTGTCCACCCCCCCCAACCCCCCGTTACTGATGCTTTCCATTTCCCACTGCAAGTCATCAGTTGGCAACTCCCTCTCTCTCAGCCCTGGCTAAACATGCCCTTGCCTACTTCATCACCTTTTCATGTTTTCAGTGTAATTTCCTGTAGAAGAATTCATCCCCTGATGGCGCCTGTGAGGGATTCTGCATTTTATATAATAAGCAGCGACCCCGGGACACCGGAGCAGGGAGGGGGTGGCTCATGAAATGTGCAAATTGTGTGAGCTGTGCCTGCAGTCAGCGGCAGGATTCAAATTTCAATTGCACACGCACGCACACACACACACACACACACACACACACACACAGACAAATGCACACATATTGCCTCCCCCTCAGAGCAGAGATTGAAAGGCAGACTGTGGCCTTATTCTCTATCACGATTCACCACCAGCATGTGTGGGTTGTCTCTCTTTACCACTTTTCTTTTCTCTCATTCAGTCTCCTGTCTCTGGTTGCCATTTCTCTTGCTCTAATTTCTCTCTTATTTTCCAAGTCTCTATTACTGTGATCCATTCTTTTCTGTCTCTATCTTTCTCTTGTCTTTTAACTTTTTTTTTTTTTTTTGCACAACAGTGCTCCCATGCCCCGATCATTTGACTGTGTAATCAGACAGTTCTCTTAAGTTTTTTCAACGGAACCGAAGAACAGCAGGACTAACTTTTCCCAAGGGCACATGAACACAATTTAGCTATGAGGACAGATTTGTAAGTGTGAGATATTTGTGTCTTCCTCAAAGCACCATCACTTCAATGAGCCACACTTAAAATAGGCCAAAATAACAACTTAAAGTTGCACAAAGTGGAGTACCTCGCTTAAATGAGATTTTCTGGATCACGCTCTGGATCAAATCTAAGTAAGGACCCACATTTGAGAGGAACAAAACAGTGCCATCAGACTGGAGGCAAAGTGAAATGTGAAAGCCAATGTGGACATGAAGTTAGTGCAAAGACAGAAGTTGACACAAAGAGACACAAATTCGGCCAAGGCCAACTCACCCAGCCTGGCAATGTGAACAAATCAACCATGTTCCATTTGTTTCTTTCATTCACTTATTCTTTTACTATATCTTTGTTGATTTTTTTTTTGCACTCACAGGTATCACAATTTTTGTTTAACAAACCGGCTCTGCCCGGTGCACAGCGCCGCCCAAGATGATTGTGATTGGTTTAAAGAAATCCCAATAAACCGGAGCCCCTTTGTTCTCCCATCCTGGAGTGTTGTGGGGATTAGCCAGACCTTCCTCTGCAGCGCTGTGGAGGAAGGCAGCACATATGAACTGCTTCTCCGGTTGTACGTGGATAGGAGAGTGATGATGACTGACAGGATGTGATATTGGGTCAGTATGATAAATGATTAGACCTACAATGTCATTTGTAAGGTGAGCATCGGTGCCACCTTCTCCCCTGATATTTCTTTATACATATGGCCTCGAAACAAGATCAGTGTCACTCCGTGTCGGTCTTTACTCTCCCCTATAATAGCAATCACAAGTTCATAGGTGTCAGCTTGCTCAGGGTAAGGTAAGTGCATATATCTCGCCCTACCCAATTGACACCCATGGTTTCATGACGGAAGTAAGGATGACCGCTCCAGCAGTCGGGAGGCGTTTTTAACTTCCTAAATGAGAACATCTAAGCAAGAGGCCGACAGAGAGAAGGAACGAGAGAGCGAGCATCGGTGCATGCTTGTAGGCCCAACAGCTGGCAACACTAAATATGGCAGCTCAGTTAACGAGACTAGAATAACGAGCGACTCCAACCCCCAACACCCGAGTGTGAAAGTTAACACTGTTGTCCCAGCCACCCAGGGAAATACTGTAAAAATCCCTCCTCTGATTCATTCTCACAAATTACTCGACAATTATATGTGTTTGTGTGATTTCTTCCTAAAAAAGGAAATTCAATAATTGTATATGCTGTAACACTGTAATACTTTTAAGCATGCCGTAATTTCAATACATATGTTTTTTTATTAGTTCAGCTTCTTTCTCCACATAGCCCACAGCAGATGTACCCCCTGGGTTACAAGTACCCCTGTTTAGCAATCACTGGGTTTGAGCATCAAAGTGTTTTAATCATTGATGACCCAAGACTGACAGCCAGTCTAAAGCCAGTCTAATATGAGACCCCGTGCACTTAACGTATGTTTTTAACTACCAGTGTTGTGATAGCTAAGGAGCTTCTGTTATGCTGCAGCTACCATGGAAGATTGTTGAGGTGGTGGTGCACCAGAGGGTCATGCTGTGCTTCTAAGCCTTAAAATTCCTTTACCCCCCCCCCCCCCCCCCCCCCCCACACACACACACACACACACACACACACACAAATATCACATCATTCTACATTTAACATCACTGGCAAAATAATTACAGACGAGCCTGAGCCTGCTGATTAGCATACAGTCCTAAAGCTAAATTGCAGCAGTCCAGACACCATGGCTGTTGTAAAATGGCGATCTGTGAGCTGCAAGTTTCAGCTTCTTGTGTGAGGATTTTTACCATATGGTGAGAGATTGTGTGGAGCCCCCTTGAGAAAAGTATTTAACCTTTAACTGCTTCCCTTAATGTCACCCTGTCCCTGATAGGGCCACAGCAAAAAAGGGAGGGATAGGGTAAAAGGCTGTGGAGCTATGCTGCCCCCATCTGGTGATACTGAGAACAACACTGACTAAAATCTTTGGGTTGGTCTTGTAATGTAATGTCAGAAGAATCACAACTTAAATTCCTGCAATCATATCTCACATATTTGCAGTGAAATTTAACAGAACCGAAAATAAAGGCACTCTCTCTGAAGAACGTGTCTTTTTCAAAAATTAAAAATGATTGATACATGAAGACTGTAGTTGCTTCTTTTTAAGGGTTACAAGCCAAACTGTTGCGGTCTGGTTTAGATGCATAGAGACTAAATATTTTTAAAAGGAGGTCTCAGTAGATGGATTTAAAGTGAGACAATGTAACAATTGAAAAAAGACAGTTACATATTCCTCTTACAAGATAAAAAGTTGAATTCATCAACAACTAGAAGGGCAATTGGAGAGCACAGAGCTCCACCATGGCCTTGCTCCAAAATACAATTTCTTAGCCTCTGCTACACCCAGAAACCACGTTTTTGTGAACATGCACATGTCCAAATTAGTTGGACCAGACATTATACAGACTTTACCTTGCCAGCTCCCTAGGATAAAAATCTTTCTGAGCCCATGTGTGAATAGAGCAACTCCTAGTCTGGAGATTCACAGCAAGCGAGTGGGCTTGTTGATGATGGTTCATGCGGCTGGCGGGAAACGGGAAGAAAACAAACATCCGAGGGTGAAGAAGAAGGGGGATCAAAACAAAGACTGCAACCAAAATGTCTGGACACGTGGAGACAACTGGAGGGACGGCGAGATTCTGGAACTACAGTAAGTCGGTGAGAGTCAACGCCGACATCTTCTGACAAATTTAAGGAATGACAAGAGACTCGGTTTGTTATGCCCAAATTACATACCGGCTCTTTGACTGCGGTATAATGCATAGTGAATTAATAAGTGTTTGTTTCTGTGTGACATCTGCAGATCCATCAATGGTTTAGTTTCAGCAACGGTCAAAAGAAAAGGAAGACAAGTTTTGTTTTTATTAAGATTTCATTGAGGGTTCTTTCCCTTTATCAGACAGAGACAGGGGATAGACATGTGAAAGGGGGGGAGAGAGAGAGAGAAGATGACACGCAGCAAAGGGCCACAGGCTGGATTGGAACCCAGGCCGCTGCAGGACTCAGCCAACATAGGGGAGCGCACCTACTCAGTGAGCTATAGGCAGCGCCTGTTTTTGTTTTCTTTCGAACGAATTTCCAATTTATTGGAAGTTATAAACACATACTGGCCTGTACCTACACATTATTAAATAAAAGTGGACTGTGGAGGGCTAAGGCTGAAGCCGCCTACGCATGATCCGCAGTAAAACCACTCTGCTCTGGCTGTGTGATTGCTTTTCTATGAAGTGTTGGAGACTATTAGGAGGAAGCGCTACCCTGGGCTCAAACTCTTACAACTTTGTTGCCACAGATCTTTCAACCAATAAGGCTAGCCAGAAGCAATAATGACACATACCTGCGCTGTACTTAGCCTCGAAGTGCCTGCACTATGCTCTTTGGCCTACCACGCAGTTCACCTCGGCTCATTTGTAGGGGGCGTGAGTAATGTGATCTGTCATAGCCTGAGTTTACTTCTGTTTGTTGGATATATTGCTATCTGCCCTCTTCTTTTTAGATCAACAAAAATCCCACTCTAAAAAACATCCACTAGTCCCCATGTTTGACAACTCGGTCCCTCACAATCTGACTTTACAAAATACTATCACACTTCTTGGGTAAATGTATTTTTTTGTAATCAAATGTTTTAGTTTATTTTATATGTTCAGAAATTAACACGTACAGTAACAAACAATACACTGAGACATGGAACGCATCTCAGAGCCAAAAAAAACAGAGGGAGGAAAGCTGAGAGGGAGGGAGACAAAACAACACGTACAAAAACAGCCACACACAAACACACACATTAACAGAAACACACACACACACACACACACACACACACACACACACGGGACCAATCCCATGCATGCCAAGTATCCAGGCTCCTTTCCGACGCTTCATGGATGTGCGCCGTCGACAGATCCATGTACACAACATCCAAGAAGGCAAGGGTCCATGCACAGACAGACATGTCATGAGGTGGCTTCCAACAGGTTGCAATCATTCTCTTACCAGCTGTAAGTCAAGCAATTGCAGCAGGTTTTTGAGCTTTAGGGAGCAGGCAGGCTGACAGGTCAGTCAGAATACAAACATTTACAGTAACAGGAACAGTAACATTAATCAAGGTGGAAATTTGGATGCAATGTTGTTCCAGAACTGACTAACAGGTGAGCACTCCCCGAACATGATGGCAGGACAGGTACTTTGAGCTTTAATTGGCCAGAAAGTGCATAAAGGGCTGTTAATTATTTTCATGGGGTGCACATTTTTGCAGGGGTGAGACATGTCCTATGAATGAAATTGTAGTGAATCTGCTGATGGTCTGGATTGAGAGATACTTCTGGAATTCTACACCATACAGCTTGCCAGTCAAGGTCGACACTCAGTAGTAAATGTATTTTCTAACTTTACCACATTATTATCAAAATGAAATTCAAAGCCCTGTAGTTTTCAAGGAAAATAGGACTTTTTCCCGGTTAAATACGGAATGAGATTAAAATACACGATTAGATTAATGAGCTGATAAAACAACAATGCAAAATCTCATAGCATGTAAACAAAAATGAAATCAGGAGCTTTGACAGAGTTGCAGTGTTTAATCATATTTGGTGGAATCCCCTGTGGAAAGGGTTATAAATGGCAGCAGTGGAGCACAGACTGCAGAGCAGCTTGTGTAAAACTCACACATCCGCGGCTTCCTTGTGTTGAACTTTCATTAGAATGATCAGTGTGAATTGTGTTTATATAAACACATTTTTCTTTTCACGAGAACATGTTACAGTAGGTTGATCTGCCAATCAATCGGTTAATCTGCTTTTGCATTGAATGGCTCTTGGCAGTTTACATGTTAATGAAAGTCAGCGATAACAAGTGATAACAGATTGTTTCTCACATCAAACTTATTCTAGGTTACGTGCACGCGTTGGTCTTTAGTCACTACGTGGGAAGAGAGCTCACGTTCTGCAGTTTATTTCACACCAAGGTCTACAGTCCCTGCACAGAAACACACTCATGGAGCAGATCTGATTTAATGTGGCAGGGCCTGCAGGGATTTCTGCCTAATGCAGTATAATATGGCAGCCACAGCTATTATCACAACCCTTTCAACAGAGGTGACTGAGGAACCTTTGGATGCAAGCTTATCTACATCGCTCCAGAGCAGACAAGTCAACTTGACCGTTGCAACAAAACATAACCAAACGTCTTTTACTAATGGAGATACATTTCAGACAAACTCAATGTTCACTTCAGTTAAAATACTGAAAGTATCTGAGCTCTACTTTAAAGCTCCACACAACTCTCTCTGTTTTTCTCAGTGTGGCTGTGTTCAGAAGATTGTGTCGTGCGGCGACTTTCGCGTGCAGAAACTCAAGTGAAGATAATTACCTCATCTGAAGACATCATCATGTTTTTTTTAAACTCCGTGCCCTCTTTGGCCACAGGCTACTGCATGGAGAAGAGGTGGAGGTGGTGCGCAATCCCGGAAGGCTTGTATAACGTGGATGCGCCAACAGTTTGGATGTCATTACTTAGAAATCCTCATGGGGGCGACAGAAACTACACACTGTAGTTCTAAGAGTGTGTCTGCCCTGTGAGAGGGAGGAGACGGAGAGAAACTCGTAGTTTGTGGAGGGGAACCAGTCAGCCAGCAGTTTGGATTCACAGAGACCCAGGGTTTAGGTCACATGTCGTTCTGGAACTGAAAAGTCTGAGTTTTCTTTAATCCCGTTTCCTGAAATAGGGTTCTGCACTGCTTTGAGTGGTTGCCTCATTTGTTTTGCACCTAATGCCTGGTATGTGGTTTTTTATGTGTGTTTACAGCAAATGTGTTAAGCCAATTGTCATGTTGTTTTTTTGCAGCGATCTGTGGAAGGCTCGAGCATCTAAACTGGCGAGTGGTGAAGCTGTAGGCGTGGTACTGAGCTAGATGGCTCCCACGCACTTCAGAATACAAAATGGCCACCCTATGTTAGCCCTCATGAATGACAGAGGAACACATTATGTGATTATTAGAATTATGGAAGCCCAGCTGCTCTCTTCTGTGGTCACGGTTCTAATTAACTGAAATGAACTGCTATGGCACATACAGTTATATAAACATGTATGTGATTCACGTTCTGGCGTGTATAGTCATGCCTGTCAGCGGCTTGAAGAGACAGAGTGCTGATTACACATTGAGGCGTTACTCCTCCCCCGATATGGGTTCACACGTCAAGTCTCTTCATTTCTCACTTTGTTCACCGGCAGAAATGTGGGAGGTTTACTCTTTAACAAAGAAATGGAGACAGCCTGCTTTTGGATCCACTGCAGTGTTTGCTGAGCAGACATTGATGATTCAATTCAGTGAGAATAGGGTTTATGTTTCTTCAAGAAACACCTTTTTTTTTATAGATTAATTGCTAAAATCTTGTTTGCAACTCTGAAAAAGATTTAACAATATTAAAAACTACTGGTCTCGCATGGTGTTACAAGCTAACTATGAAAAGATGATACCTTTCTTAGGTAAATGTGTAATGTATAAAATGAGTAGTAGTATTTGTTAAAGGCAAAATATGTGTCACAACAACATTCTGATTGAAGTTTTGTGGCAGAAATGTCCCGGCATACAAGTCGTGTTCTACAGACTTATGAAAAAATTCTAGGGTCCAGGTCCTTGCAACAGTCATCATCAAAATAAAATAATGATGCGAAAATGATCATTCCCTCCAATATTGTGAATAATATCAATTGCACCATGAGTCGAAAAAAAGTAGCAGTGAGATTTTTTTTCTGATATTGTGTAGCCCCACAGGTGATATCAATACTTTACTGGTATAGCACAGAAGTTATAGACTGCTTTATATGAATAAAGGAAAAGGAAAGAGGGGTATCAACAGAAGAAATAACAAATCATATGGGATATGTGATGGAAATGTGGAATATGTTTATGTTTGTTTCACATATTAATGTGAGTAAGGTTACAGTTTGTTCATCGCTGCACACAGAGCAAGCAGTGTTTTAGTCAAGACCACCTAAACGGAGAACAAGTCAACACCAAAACCAGATAGTGTAACGAGACCAAGCCAAGACCAAGACTTTGAGGGGTTGAGAGCGGGTCAACAACCAGACCAGTGGCCGACAGCCCGAGCTTCTCCAGTCTCCCAACATTCAATTTCATGCGAGTGGGTGTTAAGGGGGGCAGGGAATGGGGTTGACAGGAACAAATTTTCAGGTAGAAATGTTAGTACATTTGCTATGATTTGTACTGGGCCCTGCACCCTCTATTGCCATTAAAACTTATTTAACCACTTCTTGGGCCTGAATTGTGGGTCCAGTCACTACTATTGCTGAAGTTAATGCATTAACACATATCAGTGCTTGAGGAAAACATATAGATGATTTTCAGGTTTGAAGATCAAAGTCTATGTCAATGATGACTGTAACTATGGAAACTAGTAAAGGGAATATGTCCAAGAGTTATGTGACCCGAGACGTCCTCTCAGTAAGAAGGGGACTGGGAAACACTCTGCATATAAACATAAGTCACACAAGCTTTCCACTGAGCTGAAGGATAAGCATGCTTTTAAGTTCAGCAGCTGACAGATTTCTGTGAAAAGACACGGAACATTCTGCAGGTAAATTCCTTATCCAGACAATAAAGTGGTTTTATTTAACACTTATCCTGACAGAGAGTCTCAACAAAACGTTTTCAAGTTCTTTATAAATGAGTAACAATGGTTCCTATGTGTCCTATGTGATGTTCTCATTACTGTAGTTCAATTGCCTGTGTAAAAGGTTTCCCTGTGATGTAATGTAATGTGTAATTCAGCCAGATACTGAATCTCAATGGCTTAACTCTCCACAAAGCAGGAGATCTGCTGAGAGACAACTGATTAAAGATCTCATACGTGTGTGTGTGTGTGTGTGTGTGAGTGTTTCTCAGTGATTTAGGATTCTCATCAGCCATCAGCCGTAATGGATAATAGTTAGTACAGAATGCAGAGTTCTACATTCTGCAAAAATAATTCTTTGTTGTTGTATTTTTTTTTTTTTAAAGACTTGATTTAACCTTGTTGGGCGAATCTAACTGGATTGAGATGCGTGTGCATGCGCAGCACAGGCAAAACATTTCTCTGCAGGCGGAAAATTAAACTGGACCCAAAACCAAGGCGTATTTTGTTTGTTTTTGTTTACTTTCATCATATGACTAAGAAATAAGACTCACACTTGATTCACACAGATCTGTGTTTAAAGTGTTCTCCGCTGTTCAGCAAAGTGCTTGCCCTTGTGAAATTCAATCCAAACTTTGTGGTCAGCAAACGCGGGGATGTTGTAGCAAGAACAACGTCAGATGCATGCCACCAAATACAAATTAAAAAATATACATTTTGGACAAACTGAAATCATCAGCAGTAGGCCTATGTTGCATCATCTCATTAGTGTTTGGATGTTGGTGGTCTGCTCTCACAACATCACTCAACAAGACTCTAGACTCTAGAGCCTAGAGTCCAGAGCCACGCGAGCCACTCTTTGAGGCTGTAGACAGATGGTGCTTTCAACAAAATGCTAATACTCATAACAATACTAACACAACATGTTGCTTAATGCTTGTGTTTTAATGCTGTATGCTTGGGAGGATTTTAACTGTGAACCAACTTGTGTTTTTAATCCAATCTTTGCGTGAGTTTCTTCTCGCTGTTAAGTGGTTTCACTCAGATACCAGTCTGGTATCAACTTTCAAGGTCCGGGGTAATCACTCCTCAATCCCCAGGAATCTTGTTCAAAAAGTTCAGCAGCCAAATTGGCACTTTTCAAAGCATTTATGGGGGAAAAGCTGAATCAATTAATGGTCGATGATGATGATGACCTAGAGACCATCTTGCTATGGAATTACAAAATTGTGACGCCAATTCGGGTAAGGGGTGTAAAAGAGGAGGGAAATGGCCCCTTCCCATTCCCGAAACCTTTGCATGGACCACACCTAAAACCACCTTGGTATAGCATTCCCCAAGTCAAAATGCACAGAGGCCGGCAACTCTGCTACTGTACAAAGCTACTGTAAACACCAATCAACATCAGTCTTATGTCTGTCTAATGCACACCCCTTCAAATAAAGTGTTATTGAACACGTTACACCAGGAGCTTTTAACAATGCTATGAACAATACGGCATGAACGCAGCATGGCGGCCGGAAGGAGCCATGAACTGTGAACACCCGACTTAAACTCTCCTGCTTGTGTGTTTTCATCTGAATTACAAACAAAGACGTCTTGTGTTGAAGCTGAGAAAAGTACACTTCTATTGTCAGTTTGCAGGTGAGAAAGCTCGTTGGCTTGTTAGCCGTAGCAAATTCAAAAAACTTTCTTGCAAACTTCAGTCAGTTTAAAACAGAGATGTACAGTAGTCTTCAAAGTCAAACTATGCTGCACCTTACACGTTGTGCAAAATGTACCATGTAACCAGCCAGATGAACAACATCATTTTTACCCCATTAAGAGCACATCACCTGGGTTGTATCTTCTATAACAGAACTGATCGTCCACAAAATCCATGCACTTTTGCAAGTTTAATTTAAACTCTCAGGCATGACTTATTTACAAGTTACTCTCCCAAGTCTCTGGCCAGCAACTACTTTATCGGTCTGACATAGAGTCGACATCCTGTCTGCTGAACACACTCTGTCTCAGAGCACAGTGTAATAGCGCCTCCTACTGGAACGTTCATTGGTAGCAGACACCTTCTAATTAAGTCTCAAACCAGGTAAGCAAATTAAGTAATGTAGCGCGTTCCATTTTGTACTTGGAACTTGGATTTGCAGAGTACCCCAAGCTAAAAGTCCAACATGGCTGCTCCGCGCATGAACAGTTGTAGTAACATACAGCTATAAAGACTTCTGTGTTATTTGTGTCTCACTAAATCACTTATATTGTTTGTATGCACAAAAACAGTGTTGTCATAAACTTGCATTGCTAACAATGGCTAACCTGGCTAAAGCTAATGAAAACAATGAAAATCCAACTTTTAAATGCATTCATCTCCGATGTGCCATCATTCCCAGCTTCGGGTTCCGAGGTAAATGGAACTCACTATTAGTCGTAACAGTTAAGTATTAACAATATAAATAGTGAGTAGCATGTCTAGTAACTTAATATTACAGCCAGGATACCACAACCTCCAATGTACTCTCTGTGGAGGAGCTGGTCAAGGTTGGCACTGGGCTGTTTGTTGCTCAGTGTTTAGGTTATGCTGTAAAATCCCCAGTGACACACAGATATACACAGTAAAATGTTTGTATATGTGTGTAACGGAGCAAAGGCCAGTTCCAGCTGAGCCACAAACCAATATAAGTGAATTTCAAATGTTTCTACACTTGCCCAGAGCAATGTTTTTTTATTGTTTAGTGTATATTTTAGAGTGAGGGTGTGTCTTCTGGGACACACGCAATGAGCAAGAGATTGTTCAGTCAAGAATACCCTGCAGCCATTAGTACAGTGTCCATACATAAGACATGAGTGTGTTTCTGTAGGTGTGTCTGGTGTGTGTCCACCCATAAGTGCCTTGAGGGAACAGAAGAGCAGAGTGTATGGAAAGACTAGTGGCATTTTACCGTACACTGCTTCCACTTCTACTGAGCACGGCACCCAGCGTGCAACTAAAAACAGGTTTCTATGTAAACAGATCAAGTCGTCCTCCTCCTGTGCTTCTAGTCCACCTCCTTTCATTAAGTGTGGTTAAGTCAGTGTCTATAGGTGATAATGATGATGGGTGCTTGCAAATCATAAAAAAAAGAAAGAATTTTATATGTTATTCTCTTGCAAATGTCCTGTCTTTTCCTGAAAAATTGTAAACATGCAGTATGTGGTGTTTGGGGGGGTCACTTAAACAAAAAAGAGAACTAGATCTACCCAGAGGTCTCCTACCAGTTAATTTGGACATCCAAAAGAGGGCGAGCAGGAGGCATCCTGATCAGATGGCCAAAACACCTGAAGTGGTTCCTTTCAACAGTAAGGAGCAGCAGTTCTAGTCTGAGCTCCCTCTTAACGTCTGAGCTCCTTACCCTGTGGTGGTTAAGGCTGAAAAAATGGTGTTTGTGTGAAGAAGAGTGGTTGCTTCACAAAAGGAACATAGTGAGAGGGATTATGTTTTCTGTTAGGTACACACAACACACCATCAGACGTGTTCATGAGCCAGCTATGACTGACTTTTGGGCATTGCTGGGTCAAAGGTACTTGCTCTGTGCTTCCTGTTAAATATGAAAAAGAACAAAAACAGAATGAAGGTAATTTTTATATATTAAGCTACCCCTCAATGTTTCAGTAACTTGTAAAATTGCTCACGTCGCTCTGGTTTGAGTCTCTGACTGACTCTCACTTTCAACTGTCATTTGGCTGGCTCGTTTATTACGCAAGTGTTAGACCTTAGGAGACATTGACAGAAAGTGTATTTAACTTCTCTCCATTTGAAGTCAGAACTTTAACAGTCTTTTGACATCTGTTGAAATTCCCCCGCATTTGGCTGGTGGCGGGTGTTAATTTCCAAATCTGTGACAAACACATTTGTTTTCCTTTCTCAATTCATGGCACACTTGAGCCGTGTGTAATGGTCACATGCTTGGTATAAGCCCATCAAAGCAGAATTGATTAAAGGCACAATAGTTTTGGTGCAAAAAAAACCAAGGCAGTGGCTAATGACACAAAGGCCGCCCGCCTTTGGGTTATATAGGCAAGGGGAACCCTGTTCTCACTTGAGAGTGCTGGTGTGTAGGCCCAACCAACTTTCTCATGCTTTAAAGGCACACATTTGATCAAATGCAGTGACTGTTTGTGACACTGTGTATAAGATAAGTGGACGTTCTCGGTTTCATGTCAGTAAATGTGTCTCTTTTTATTCTTTAAAATGACTTGGCAAGCATTTTCATGCTTAAAAGTTAATCCAGGAGTCTTCCAGTCCTTTAGGCCCCTCAAAGTATTCTTGAGCTAGCTTTCATTTGAGTATACTACTGCAAAAGGTCAGCTTTCATTAGAATGCATTTAGAATGATTTCTTCTGGGAAACATTTTTCAGTCTTAGCAATATTAGATATAAAAAAAAACAACAACATTTCATTACTGTTTGGAGGCAAGCAAAAAGGAAAGAAGCTCAGACCTTGAAAGTATTTTGTTACCTGATGTGAAGACTCGCCAGGGGGAAACTCATCTTTAGGGGAGGTGGATTGTGTGAACAGCATTCGGTCAAGATGTCCCCGTCCATACAACCTGTCAACCACGCAGACACTGGGACACAAAATTCCAACCTCCCACTTATAATGGTAGGCTACTAATGTGTATGGTTGTTGCCAACATGCCTGTCCTGGGATAGATAAGGATGCATTTCCTAAATGTGAATTATACAGGTCCACTGTAGAGAATACTATACTACTGTAGAGAAGTGCTATGCAATCCTCTTTTTTTTTTTTATAAAAACATATTTTTGCTATAGTTACATTGTGATAGAGAGGAAAGAGAAAGAGCAGCAGCACATGGCCTTGGCCAAGACCCTAACCCCAGGCTCCAGTTATGGTGTGTACCATTTTCTCAGAACACAACCGTAGATTAAGAAACAGTCCGCTGATTAAAAACATGTTCTGGGTTCATTCTGGGTTCGTTCTGCCTCCTATTAGACCAGGTAAACCCGGCCCACTCTGCTCAGGCTGGGAACCTGTACAGTTATCTATCCTGTTTCCGTTGCAAATTTGCAGGAAACAATCACAAACTGGCTTATTCAGCTGGCACGCTGTTGGCAGTGGTGGGGATCTTGTTCATTATGGCACAAAAGAGAGCAAATCAACCGTGTTTAAGGGGAACATTTCCTCTACAACATACTGCCCGGCCAACTTCTTTAACCAGAGTACTTTTTTGGAAATAGTGACGCATTAGATTACTCGTTACTGAAAGATTTGGTCAGATCAGAGTAATGCATTTCCGACATCTCTGGTGATAGCCAGACTAGCCTCCTATAGTTTACATTCCTTTAGCAGTAATATCACAGGTTCAGTTATGAATGGTACACACAATCACAGTACTACTAGTACACACTCACGGTGACCTGCTGGTGTGCACTCTATGCATGGTTTCCAAAAGAAGAAATACTGTAATGTTTGCTTCATGCATTTAAAGCATGCACAATTTATACATATAAAATGAAAGGGCTGTGCAAATGTTTTATGAGGAAGGAAATGCATTCAACAGAATTGGTAGACCTTAATGATCATGTTTTGGTCAGTAAGGGGGCGCAGGGTTTTTAACAGGTTGGCATTCCATTTTATAGACATAGCACAAAATTCTAGACGCTGTGCACAGGCATTCTTCGTGGACCCCTACCTATCATTCTAGTATCTTTGTGGGCTGCTTTCTGACATGGGGGCCCAAGAAATGAGTGCACCCATAGGTAATGGACCTGGGAGAGAGAGAGAGACACACAGACAGACAGACTTTCTTTTCCAGAACAAAGTTTAATCTTTGATGTAGTGGACGTGGTGACTCCAGAGCTGCTGTGGTGACCACAGCGGAGAGATGGCAGTTTGATACATGAAAACAAACCCAGAGGTCCCGACCAGAACAACAGATTTAAATATGGGCTACGGAGTGAAAGCTGCTTGACTTCATCACAATCAAAATTAATCATTAGTGGCTTACACGATTAAAGGGAAACTCCAATCAGTTTGAATTGGTCTACAACTAGCTATCGCCAGAGTTCCTTGTCGAAAAATTAGCTGAAGATTTAAAAAAAAAGAAAAGAGGACTTTTGGGGGAAGATAACGATACGCTCAGGTTTTAAGAAGAAAACCATAGATTAAGAACCAGTCGGCTAATTATATACATTTTCTGGGTTGGTCCTCCTACAGTTTTTATTCCTTTACTAGTATCACACACTCAATGAAAACCACAAATCCCCAAATGTGGTTTGGATTCTATCAAATATATTGAAGCATTACCTGCTTGTGCTACTTTTAAACTTAATAACCCATTTAAAACTTCCCTTGGTTATCTGAAAAATGCATTTTCACAAAAACAGGAGTGTCTTTCTTGATACCAAAAGCAAAAACATGGAGTCTTTAGCCGAGTGGGATTTCATGGTAATTCTGTGCCAGTAAAATAATAGCATTGGAAGAATTTTCAAGAAGAAGGCAAACACAGTTGGCCACAGTGGATTATTTCTATGTTTAATGTTTCAGAGGGAAGATCTGTGGGTGACTGCAAAACATCTGAAAACCTAAACATTCATTTTCAACACAAGTGTGCATTACCACACGGTCAAACTGTGACCCCGCGACTTCAAATCTCCACTAACAGACAACTTAACCCCAGCAAAATCAAGAGTTAGCATATTATTGAACATGAATGCCTTTATTCAGGTAAGGACCTGCTTGCTCATGAACACAATGGTTATAATAATGCATAACGGCAGCGTTTTATCATTGTCCTCATTTGCCTGTTATTACAGCGATGCATTTGTTCCGCACCCACTATAGAGTGTAGAACTGAGAGGGACAGTGTGTGTCCACAAAGTAAGTCAAAAAGTGTTGAATCCATGAAATAAATCCACTCTGCAAAGACTCAAGGGTGGCATTCTCAGTGTGAGGCCTAAAAAAAACACTGGCTCTTAAAAGGATTCTTAAAATAGAATTAAGAAGAAAAGGGGGGGGGGCAGTGCAATTAATTGTGGGAAGCTAAACCGGTTCCACCATCTATATGAACTGTGTCGGTCTCCACTTGTGTTTCACGTTGAGCTGAAATCAGATATCCAACCCAGGAGCAGTAAGTGGACTGCAGTGGGGAGCTTAGAGTTCTTCATCACAGTGCTGCACCTTAAGTGTCCTCCAGCAGGTGGTGCCTTAACACTGTTGTATGATGACATGCAAAAACTAAAACTGTGGGAAGTGAGAATACAGACCAAAAAAAGGCCCAGTGTGTCTAAATCCCCTAATTGGATAAACTAAAAATCACTGACTGCTACGGAAGATGTTACTTTATTGATGCATACAACCGTTAAGAATGAAATCACTGTGGCCCGTTCTTTTAACACACTGGGATAGATCCACTACTGCATGGGTTGTAGCCCACTGGCTAACTTCTTCTGCTCAGTCTGTTGCAGGACTGACTTTGATGCTATATGTGGTAATAAACATGTCGCAGAAATTCAATTACAGAAGCTGGGTTTTATTTGCCTCCATTTAAATGAGAACATGGCTCACTGATTTGTGTTATTAGATGTTATGGAAGTAGTTAGTAAAAAAACAAAACTCTTCAGGTTTTGTATATTCCAAAAGATCTAAATTGTGGAAACATCCTTTGGCTAGAAAATGCTGTCCTTTTATTATAATGCATGAGGAGAGTCCAACCAACAACAACTAAAATGTACTAACATGTTT
Organism: Etheostoma cragini; assembly: GCF_013103735.1. Lineage (NCBI taxonomy): Eukaryota > Metazoa > Chordata > Actinopteri > Perciformes > Percidae > Etheostoma > Etheostoma cragini. Next base: position 4,397,875 of record NC_048418.1, on the reverse strand, counting down.
TTTTTGTAATGTTTGAGTTGAAGGTGAAGGATTTTGTTCGCCTTTTGTGCATAGCTGAGCCCCCCTGCGTTCTGTTGCTCTATGCGCCTCGCGTTGTTGCAGGTGGAACCTGAATGCCTCGATTAAATAAAAAAATGCATTTCAATGCAAAATGCAATTCAACGCCCAGTGGAAAAGCTCTTCCGGGACGGGTGATTTCAATGGTTGCATAGCAAGAATAACAAAAATATGCAACTGGCATGGCTCTGGTCTGATTGGGCAAACGAAAAAGGCAGTGTGGTGCGCATCACGTTTTCAACTTGCAAATGCGCTCTGTCTGATCATGGCCTCAAGGTTTCAGTGTGCTTCAAACTAAGAGCTCGTCAGATCCTCTCAAAGGGTCTAAAACCCCTTTTTGTAGCAGAACCCAGGGGACAATTTTAGTTTACTTTATGAAAACAAGAATACAACCATCACAGTTGTTGCAATCACAAGCATGGTTGGCCGGGAGTGTGGACGTGTGAAACTAGGCAGGGTTTGACCTTTAAAGCTCTTTTTTTTCTTTTTCTTTAACACAAAGCAATGTTAGAGTGTACAAGTGAATGCAACACCATGAATGCCTTTCTGAAAATGAACACCGTTATTCCACTTTGACAACACCATTGGATGACTCTAGTGTCAAAGTCCTTTCGACTGAATGGTTAAGACGGTCCTAAACACACACTCAGCATCTGAACTGAAATCTTTAAACACCCAACGTCACAAACAGCTACAGTAACCTCATGTAAACTGCAGCAGCCGAGTCGGATCCAACGTCAGTAAGTTTGGGAGAGAATGCTGTGAATTCCTCATACGCATCCTTCTAATGCTACCCACCTTGCCCAGTAAAATAAATTCAGCTTTCCCTATCTGGGTATTTACTTTAAGGAAGATAACCGCCTGACAGCTTTCCACTGCTTAATGCTACAAATGAGCCTCAGAGACGTGACAGCCATAGCTGAGATGTATGCTCATTGGTGGTCAGAATTTGGGGGTCTGGCATTTTAACACAAGGGAAGGTGATTAAGGCTTTCACAGTTGCACAGACTGAAAAAAGCATCTTCCAATTAATGTAAGAGGATCTCCCTTAGCAGCAATACGGTCAAGTTGAGTTCCATTACATACGCCGAATCAAATGTCCCGGACACGAGAGGCTTGGATGGTGAAAACTCTGTGAGGTCTTTAGTAGACCTCTGCTCTCAGTGCACTTCGTGGAGACCGTGTTCAATCAATGAGGACAACCAGGGTATTCCAAAAGGTAATGTCCTCTCAGTGGGGCTGGGGATGAACTAGTGTTCAAAGTTTCCTCTTTCCGCCTTGTGTCCCCGCGTGTTTTCCCATGTTCGCATTAATTACAGCGTCTCTCTTGGAGGCACAAGAGTTGGTGAAGAGCCATCCATTGCAACGTGATGAGAAGTGTGTGGGGGGGTTGGGTGGGGGGGAAATTGGTGCTACCATATGTGGGATTCACAGTGAGTCATTTTAATGACGCCCACCCCCCCACCTAGCCGGCGGTAGTTCATTCCTCCGTATAACCTGAAAAAGGAGTCAATTGGTGAGAAAGGAGAACTTCAAATGTTCTTTTGTGCAGTGTTCTGGTACTCATGCATGTGAACATGGCAGAATAGAAGCGGGAGACAAGACCAATTAAAGAAAGTGAATATTAATTGCTGAAAACCTTCTTTGGGTTTTAGTAGGCCTGTACTGTAAAGTTGTTCACACACACTGGTCTGGCTACTCCACATAGCATTCGGGGATGGGAGGACATACTGCTCTGGTTAACTGGTTTATTTAAACCAATCCCAATCGTCTCGGGCGGTGCTAATCACAATCAAAGCTGCGGTGCCGCTGCAAAATCGGGAAAGAACTTGTTTCGGTGGAACACGTGTTCGTTTAAAAGCAGTTTTAGTCGTGCAAAAGAAAACTCAGGTTGGACAGATAGTCTAGCTAGCTGTCTGGATTTACCCAGCAGAGATCAGAGGACCAGGTAACCATAGTCCTCAGAAATCCACCGGAGTTTAAAATGACAGCTAAAAGGAAGTGGAACGTCAAGGAGTTTTTGTTGGCCAATACCTTATATTTCGGTCAATTATGTCTAGTCTTCATTGCTAAGACAGATCATTCAATAATTAAAACTATTCTTACGAGAATGCAGCGACTTTTTTTTCATGCCTTTTATCTATAACAAAACCACTCACAACCTTAGAGGCCGTCGATACAGTGCTGCGTCCAGGTCTTAAACCAGACTGAAAAACACTTCACATATCAATCATAACAATCAGTGATGGCACTCATATCTGTAGAGCATTTACTTTGATCTCTGATCTCGACTTACTACTGGTATGAAGGATTTGTTTTGCTTTATTCTTTTTACAATTGTACTGTACTTAGTAACTGGGTTTGGTTACGTCATTATTTCCCATGGTGGCACTTACCTCCATGTGTTGGCATCAGGGTCGTAGACTTCTATAGTTTTAAGATACGTCGTTCCATCGAAGCCTCCCACCGCCATCAGCTGACCATTTACTACAGCCAAGCCCACCTACACACACATACACCTTTTTTTAAAGATTTTTTTTAGGGCTTTTTCCTTTATTAGAGCACCTGAAGAGACAGGAAATGGGGGAGAGAAAGGGGATGACACAGCATAGGGCCTAGAGTTGGATTCGAACCCAGGCGGCTGCGAAGAATTATGCCAACATCGGGCGCACGCTCTACCGTGTGAGCTACAGGTCGCCCAAGAACACAGCATTTTTGTAACTTAATGTTTTTATAATAAATCATTTTTGAAATTAAATGCAGTCTATCTCACTATTGACATATGAATGCAATGAAATGCAATAACTAAAACTATACAGAAACAATCCTCATGTACTAACCACACAAAATCCCAACGCACACACTCACCCCGCTCCGTCTGGACGTCATGGCCACTACAGGAGACCACTGGTTTGTCCTGGGGTTGTATCGCTCAGCGCTGCTCAGCTCTGTGGTGTCGTCTCTCCCCCCGACAGAGTAAATCATGTCCTGGTAGACGGCACAGCCGAGGTGCTTTCTCCTGGTTCCCATCGGAGACACTGTGTGCCAGCGGTTCTCTTGAGGATTGTAGCGTTCCACTGAGAAGAAAAAAAAGAGAAAAGGAGGGAGAAAAAATGTCAGATTAAAGAAAATAAAGAAAAGGATTGCAAAACCCAAACTGGCAAACCCAAAGCAAAGAGCCGTTTCCACTCCCACAGATAACTGCAGTAGTCTTTTTTTGTGAGGGTTCACTCTATTGTGCATTTAAACATAACACATACACAAACACAACAGGTTTCTACCTGATGCCACCTCTCATCTCACTCCTTACTCACTCTTGTCAAGGCTCTGGGTTATTTTAATAATGCACTTATCACACGACTCAGTACTATACCTGTATTTAATGGTGACGTCCCATCAGACCCTCCTACAGCGTACAGGAAGCCCCCCAGCACAGCCACAGCTACACCCAGTCGCCTGGTGCTCATGGAGGCCACACGAGTCCATTTGTTCTCCTTGGGATCATACCTAAAGCATGAGAAGGACGCCATTCTATTACTAGGATACGGACTAGACATTAGCTTTTCAGTAACGTTCAGAACTCCATGGAAATAAAGGCAAGTTGATGTGAGCGTGGCCAAGAGCGGGCTGTGCTGTCGCAGACTAAGAATTTACACAGTCAAACCTGATTGGTCAAGATACTGATACTGATCACAATGTTTCAGCATGATTCCAGCCTTTTACGTTTTTACACGCCACATCTTTTTTGTTTCAATATAATGCTGATCTGAGCTTTATTATCTGCAGGGTAAAAACCTATAAAAAAAAAAAAACTTAATAAAAAATGATTTGTAAGACTTCCTCACAGAAACCTTGAACATTTTGGGTTGACTGAAAAACATAGCATTGGCCGGCAGCTTATATTATATGTCCCACTACATTTTATTTAGTTTTGTGTGGGTAGAAAATGTATCTGGCTGTGTATGGTGGGAGCTGCGTGTGTCCTTGCTGCAATAGCGATTAACGCAACACTATACAGTCTGAGAGGGATGGCGTGTTAATGGCCCGTAGGCAATAAAGGATACGGAAGCTCTTGAGGGTTGGACTTAGTGGTTATAGTACCCCTGAAATGCCTGGCAGAGTGGCAGTGCAAGTGTTAACATCCCTAGTCTGTGGGTAGGAACTTTGGGGATACAAACACTCACGGATATAAGATGGTTACATCAACAGTTTAACACAGACACAAGAGTTGGACAGACACCTTTCAACAATGTTGAGACAGGAAACCCCATCCTGTCCCCCGACAGCATACAGATAACCACCGAGGACAGCCACTCCTACGCTGGTGCGACAAGTGCTAGTGGGGGCCACATCACTGCTCCACTGATTAGTCTTAGGATCATATCTGGACAGGAGAGATGGAAATAAAATAAATGAGACTTTACAAGTTCCCTTCTGGATCTGAATATCCAGATGAAGCATCGTGTGACCGTGACACACCTCTCCACAGAGTTGAGGTACGACGAGCCGTCGTGACCTCCCACCGCATACAGCAAGTCATCCAGAACACTGACGCCGACGCCACATCGCCGTTTACTCATCGACGCCACCATCCGCCACTCGTTGGTCTGGGGATCGTAACGCTCCACGCTGGAAATGGCGTCCCCGCTGCACCAACCCCCAACTGAAGGACAAGGAGACGAGAGACCAATAAATTAAATTAACACGATGGAGGTGAGTCTTTTCATTCTGCACATAGCTTTCATTTTAAGCCCTTAATTTTAAAATCCTACATCAGAATGCTGAAAGTGGATATGTGATGCACTTTTTACAATCCTCCACACTGGCGGTCCTGCCTGCAGCAGTCTATATACACTCACCGGCCACTTTATTAGGTACACCTGTCCAACTGCTCGTTAACACTTAATTTCTAAGCAGCCAA
>NC_048418.1:4358203-4392797 GCF_013103735.1 Etheostoma cragini | reverse complement strand
AGGCAGTTCTGAAGGCAAAAGGGGGTCCAACCCGTTACTAGCATGGGGTACCTAATAAAGTGGCCGGTGAGTGTACGTCTCTATATTTGATGCAAGGGAAATCCTAGTTGCAATATAAAAACTCTTCTTTTACCAATTATTCACCTAAACATTTTTCTTATGCAGTACAGCGGACATCTTTTCAGTTTCCAGCAAAATAGAGGAAAAGCAGAAAATACATGTTATGTACTTCTTTACAAATGAAATTGATGACAGTATGGCATGTCATGTGCACTCTTTATAGAAAGCCTTTAGTTTTCATTAGTGCATTATTTAACTTTTGTTCTGTTAAATAAGGAAACTCAAATCGGCACCCGTGTATCATGAGACAAACGCATAATGTCCCAGGCCTATAATGTATTTCCTAACAGACACTGACCTGCAAAGAGTACCTCTCCACAGCGGATGGGTTTCCTCGGCCGGGTTCTGGGGCCCTGCATCAGCGGCCTCTCCTGCGGTAGCAGCAGGTAATTCTTTGCCTCATCAACCAGGTCTCTGAAAACATGATATAATCCCAATCTAAGGTTACATATTGTCACCGTACCATCCTCATCGTATTAAATGGAGGTAGAAGAAGTTTCTCCTCTTTCAGCATTTTTCAACCTCAGTTTGTGAAGTTTAGGATTTAAAACATTGAAATGGTAGCCAAACAAAACCAACAAACCAGCGCTAACCTGCACTCCTCGTCACTCTTAATAAGAGGGTCGGACCCAACGGTGCCCACCAGGAACTTGGGGCTGAGCAGCGGCAGACGAACATGCTGCAGGACCTACACAACCCAGAACACAGATCAGTCCGTTCTTAAGAGTGTAACAATGAGGGAAGGGGACTGGCATATGCACCAATAACTAGGGCTGCACATCATAGCAATATATAAGGATTTATTTAATAATTATATATAAGTATACCAATTCTTTTCGAAATCACATTATCCAAATAGCAAGGGAGTTGCACAATATTTGTTAAAGGCAAATGTATCAAAACATTCGGCATTGGGTATTATGGTGCTGCAGAGACGCCACGGCCGACAAATCATATCCTACAGACTGAAGAAAAAATTCTGAAACAGATCTTTGCAAAAATCAGACTACAACCATTAAAAAACAATTGGATTTTAATGTTTTTCAATGAAAACAAGAATAATTTTACAAAGATTAGGATTCTTTCCAATCTCGTTCATCATAGTGCAATTGCAAAATCAGTCAAAATGAAGATATCTTCCTCATAATGTGCAGCCCTATAACCACACAGCCAACCAACAGAGCTAGTTAAATGTTGAGGTAGGACATTTCTTCAGCCACTGACCTGGGGTAGCTGTGGTCTGCGTTCCTGGATGCTGTATTTCACCCAGGCCATCACAGCGTTAAACACCTGTTCCTCGCTCCGCACATTGAGCTCATCGCTGGAAATGATGTCAATCAACTGGTTGGCAGGCAGCAGCATGAACTCCTCACTTTCCATTACCTAAGACAACAGAGTAGAGCAGAAAGTCAAGCAGCTGTGCCAACCATAATCACAACACCACCATCACTTCAGTGCTTTCAATGACCAATTTGATTTAACCACGATAGATGACACATGGTAATTCTGTTCTACAAATCCTGTGTCTTGTTCACACTAGCACCGCCAGGCCTTTTAGGGATACAACAGCCTCGCTTTGCTAGAACTTTCTCCACAGCGCTGCAGAGGTGGGTCTGGCTGGTCCACACAGCAGTGCGGGATGGGAGAAACATCCTTGGTTTTATTGGCATTTCTTTAAACCAATTACAATCGTAATGGGCGGTGCCAAGTGCCTCACAGAGCTCCAGGGCCGCTACAAAATAGCCTCGGGGAGGAACTTATTTTGGTGGGACGTGTGTACGTTCAAAATTAGTTTTACTTGTGCAACAGAAAACTCAGATTGGACAGATAGATTCTGCGGCAGACATAGTCCGGTCATTTGGGCTGTACATCATTCAATTCCCTTTAGTCAACACAGTTTTGGGGTTCCATTAAGTAAGAAAAGAAAATATATAGTCATTCTATTTGTCTGTTTCTGTCTGCCTATCAGCCAGTCAACGTATTTGTCACATAATCTATGGTTTGTCTGAAATTGTCAGCAAATGGAAGAGTCCGATAAAAGACAACAAGAAAAGAATGTGTGTCAGTTGTTGCAGTCACTTTTTTCCAATGACTTAAGCTGCAAACCAAAAATTGTCATTCTGGCTTCGTTAAAGTCTCCGGCTGAAGGATAAATTCTTCAAATATCTTGATGCTTATTATTATAATTATTATTACTACTAGCATATAACTAGCGGCACAAGGCCAGATATGTGTATGCATTTACAAAGTGGGACTGTAACTGAGTCCAGTCACTCTTTAGGTTTGTAAAACTGTCTTACACTTTGAGTGCGTACCTGTATCTTGAAAAGCAATGTGCATAGTATGTGTGTGTGCGTGTGAGCGTGTGTATGTGTACGGGTATGCAGCTATGCATGTATATGGGTACATTTATAGGGGAGGGGGCTTTCCTGTTACAATTGTATATATTAATATTAATTTTAATATTTTTGATCAAACACATTGATGTTGACATTGAGGCGATATTGTCAACACAATAAGATTTTTGATTAATGATCACCAATAATGTGGATATAATGACTAAGTGGGTAAAGGCAAAAAATAATAAAACTGGGAAGTTCACCTTACTGAAATGTAGCCTTTAAAACCAGGAACAGACAACTCTTATGTCATATAATATTACAACATCCAAAATCTAAGACGATATCTAGCCTCATATATCAATGTCAATATAATATAAAATATTGCCCAGCCCTAAATGGTTTGCTTGCTTATCTGGACAGTTCTCGCCACCTTGTAGCCCATGGGGTGCTGCCGGTGTAATGTATACAATCAATAAAAGAGCTTTGAAAAAAAGAAGAAAAAAAGAAAAGCAAAGTACAGTGAAGATAATTCTTCTAAATGTGATGCTGTGACAGCTTTCCTCTTCCTCAGTGTTGTGTTAACACAACACTCTCACATCACGTCAATAGACTGGCTGGACCTTTTCCATGTTTACAGTCCCCTGTCGAACTAATCCATACTGTCAAACAGAGACGCACACCGACAACTGTGTAAGTTACAGTGTGCACACATCCTGAGGCTTGGAAAAAAGCTAGGTAAACACAATGGAGAAACAAACCAACTGAGCTATGAGCGTGTGACATTACTTAAAATGTAAACACAGACATGCTTGATTTCATGCTTTCCATAGAAAGCTGTTAGGTAAAATAGCCATTGTAATTTCTCCTTTTCCGGCTTTAACCTGATGTAAGAGGGGTTTTTGTGTATTGTTTTTTTATTGTTTTAACCAGATGTAAGAGGGGTTTTTGTGTATTTATTTCTATTGTTTTAACCAGATGTAAGAGTTTTTGACTGTTTTAAAACATGCGTGTCTGAATAACAAAGACTAAAAGACAAGGAGAATAAAGCTCTGACAGTAGTGTGGCAGGAATAAAGGGAACTATTGCTCACAGCTGTGCGTTTTTCTGTAAATCTGAATAGGTTTGCTCACACAGCTTAAAGATGATTACTTGTAATATAAGGACATGTGAATGGTTCGACAGAGCATTTTCTTTTCTGCACCTTCAGTCTAAACTTACCAGGGATAAGGAAAACAAACATTTCTGGTTATTGGTCATTTAAATAGCACACTTGGCAACAACACAGGCCTCGCTACCTATGTATGTGGCCTGTAAAGTAATTCGACATCTACAACTGTGTATACGTGTGTAAAGCACTTCTTGTGTCAGTGGACGTGTTATATCTATGGGCGGCACAACATAAACCTAACCTTCAGTAAGGCTGGTGAAAAAAAGAAAAGAAAAAATAAATGTTTACAGTAAATATATATAAATAAAATCATCCATAGCAATTAAATAAGGTGCCTTAAGATTCACACTTCTAAAATAGGAGTGTATTGTGTAATGTGTATAGTGTATTGTGTGAACATGTATCCATGTTCTTACCTCCTGGAAGTTGTGTTGTGTGAACTTGTCAGCAATGCGCAGCAGCTCGCGGCAGGAGTGTGTGTCTGCAAAGGCCCTGATGCCCAGACAGTTGGAGGGATCCAGCTGCCTCTTGAGGAACTCGCAGCAGGCCTCCTGGATCTCAGCCAGCTGGAGAAGGCAGGCCGCAGGGAGCAGCGTCTGGACATTTCCCTCCTCTACTGTCACCTAGGAGCAGGGAGGTCAGGACATCAGAAACTCCTCACACTGAGTTTGTCTATGAAGCTCCAATTTATGATTTTTTTAGCAAGATTTGTCGAGCAGTGCATCTCCCATCTGAGACGTGGAGCCCTGTAGCTCTCTCTACAGGCCTCTCCTCACACAGACAGAGACTCTGAGGATGACCTGTTCCAGTCAGTTGCAACACACTCTTTGCATTTTTGATGACATACCTTACTGTACTGTAAGGGAGATACGGTGTCTTGGAAATGTGGTTCTTTTTAATAAATCAGGTGGTGGATTTGTTTGTGCATATGACTTTAAATCTCTTAGTTAGATCCACTGTTGCAAGTCTTGTTCAGTCCGTCATGTCCACACATTTGGCCGCTAGCTAATTTTTAGATTAGGTGACCTAGTGATGGCCAAATGAAGCTTCATGAATCAGCGTCTTTATTTTTTTAGTCCACTAGATGGCGCTCTTGGTTTTAAGAGAAGGCCTAAGGCCTTAATTCAGTATATTCTCATTCCTTTGTTAAACAGAGACAGCCATCTAGTGGGCTCAGAAAATAAAGACACTGGTTCACAAAGCTTCATTTGGCCATCACTAAGGACCACCTGCACGTGAATACACATGGCAATTTGTGCAAACAACGCACCATCAATCCTTAATGCCAAATTGAAACACTGTCCATTGCAACTGGTGTTACCTGGGAGGTGTAGGCAAAATCAATGAGCAGCTCCATTGCTCTCTCATCGATGTCGCGGATAACCACTTCTGTCTGCCTACTCTCAGCCAGCTCTCCAGTGAACATCGCCCTAAAAAAAGGATAAAAATAAAGAACTCTTATTGTTACAGCCAGCAATCAAAGTACTCCCCTTGCACTTTGATGTCAATTCATTGGCCAGTGGATTCATGTCCAGATAGGTTTCCCTTTACCAGATGTGAGTTGAATTTAATGTGTGTCTCCTTGTACCTGAAGTAGGGGCTGCAGGCAGACAGAATCACACGGTGAGCGTAGATCTTCTTGGCACCCACCACCAGCACCACATCACAGAGCTCACGGTGTTTTCTCAACAGGTTGATCACCTCCAGGGTCTGTCGGGGGTGTTTGTCCGAGACATAGGGCATGCGTGCAGGCTGGGGGACCCCTTCAGGGAGCTTGTTGGGGTCCCCCAGAGTACAGCGGCTGGTGATGTCCATTCCAGTGGCGTCTTGGCGTGCGCTGGTAACCCTAAACATGAACCAGATGGGCAATAAATAGACATTAAACCTTCAAAAGTTAAACTAAAATCATGCATACTAAATCTTGACCGATATTTTTTTTTTATATATCCAGAAACGCTTATCAAAACATAAACAGATTACCCTAACATTAGTTATTTGTAGTTATTCATGAGTTCACACTAAAATAATACAATAATAATTTGTTTTATTTTCACAACAGAGGAACATCAAAATATATTAAAAGTTCTGATAAATAAAATGCATACTTAAGATATGAAACTTTTATGTCCTTTAAACAAAAACCCAATAACAAAAAATAATCAGCTTGCCAATATTATTGGTTGGCCTCTATTACAAACTGGAGGTGTTGGGGTTGAAAGAGGGCATTTACCAGGCAGGGAGGATCTAAAGAAAGACCCTATCTATTTGCATGATAGAAATGTTAGGAGCCAGCCTTTTTGAAGCTAAATTCCTACTATGGATATAAAAAAATGAAAAGATGGCGATCACTGCATCTGCTGCTTCCATTCTGACCATCCATTTTAATCTGTCTCTTGTGAGGCACACGACTTTGTGAGAGTGCAACACACAACACATTAGCAGCGTCGCTAAAAAAAACTTTCAACCCACATGGAAATTAAGTACCCATCATGTGATTTTGACTATGCTGTATTTCTGTTTAAATTATAACTGGTGTGCCGTCTTGGCCAGGCCTCCCTCAAAAAAGAGATTTAATTTACCATAATTTAACTTTCTGGTTAAATAAAGGTTAATAAAAAAATCATGGTAGTGACATTTAATCAAAGCAAAAATACATTCACAGTCAACAATCTAGACCAGGGGTCTTCAATGTTTAAGCCAAAACTGAAAGAGAGACGGAGCAGGGACCCCCTACTTTCTACATACCTTTTGTTGCATAGAATACTAAGCTATTAAAAAAGCCTAATAAATGTTTTAATGTTAAACAAACATGTGGCACAGTAAATCCTTTGGGATGAACTGTATGGATGGCCTTAGTGACTACCTTACCTATAAGGCCAGTAAGCCTATCACTAGTGGGAGTTATTTTTGCTAATAATATGTTGCACATAACATGTTGACAAAACAAAGAATAATTTGGACCCTGAGTCTGGAAATAATACCAACATCTCTTTCAATCTGGAAAAGGATCATATAAAAGTGCCTTCATACCCCACCTACCTGCGCATTGGCTTTGCGTCCATGCACCGAAGAACAACGTTTGGTCCCACGCCTTGGGTGGATCTACCAGGACGACAAAACAAATTAGATTTTCTCTTTAGTCAGTCTGTCTTCACCACAAATGTAACAGATTTGAAAGTCAATGCAGTAGTGTTTGCCAAAGAGTCCTTTCACAAAGTTAGTTTATTGTATCTAGTTTTATGTTTCCATTTGTTTATCATTGTAGTTTGTAAAACACAACCTGTCTTGCTTCCCAATTTGACCTGTGGCCATATCTCCCAAAAGAAATACTGAGATCAGACTGATCCTTAGCTTACAATGAGTCAGTTTATCCGACACACCTGTACAATCTATTACACTCAAATACATAAACCATGCCTTTGTAAAGTTGAGGCTGGAACGATTTTGTTGACACTGTGTCAAATAGGTGTTTAAAGGTGCTCCAACCGATGTCACACGTGTTTTGGGCTACAATATTTTGTCCCATACAGCAAACATCTCCTCACTATCCATGAGCCGCCTGTCCCCAGAACACACGGTTAAAAACCGCGCTCTCTGTGGCTGGATATTTGTACGACACAATTCAATGTAACACCACCACTAAGTACTTATGATGTCCAGGGTCCAAAATTAATTTATGGTGCACCAGCCAAATTGCTAGTGAATGTTCAAATTTCAGCCACTCAATAGATTACCATTGTTTTTTGGGCTGGTGAGGGAAGCAAAGCTACCAGCCACTTGCATATTTGATCAGCCTTGGCTGGTAAATGGTGCTAATTTTGGACCCAGGTGATGTCCAAATGAAGCTTCATGAACCAGTAGTTGTATTTGTTGACCACACTGGATGGGAAAACGCTTAGGAGTGGCAATTCAGTGTGTTTTAACCCTATGTTGAACAGAGAGCACCATCTAGTGGACTCAGAAAACAGAGAAAGTGGTTCATGAAGCTTTATTTATGTAACATTTGATTGATTCATTTGGAAATCACTATTAAATGATGGAACCTACACTTTTGATACAGTATGTCCAAAAGCACTACACAACAGGCTTCACATTGGCATTGTATTGAACTCCAATACATTTCACAGATGTAACTACTGAACAGGTAACTTAGTGTGTTTGCTTGGTACACAGGTGTCAATTCTAAGTGCTGCAATACCTCTTGTTGTAGAATATAACACTTTGGAGTACAGTATTCCCATGCAAAGTATTATGTGGTTGTTGTATTCAGTGAGGTTAAAACAATGAAAGAAATACATGAGAGTTACAAAATTTCTCTATTACTATAATACCCTTTGGCATCTGTATTTGTTGTTGAAATAATTGTAAACTTGATCTTGCAAGCAGTGCGTTTGGGACTCAGTTGTCACAGCATGCAGCAGCTAGGTGGAGCACAGTTTACAGATACCATGAGCAGGGTCCAAAATTAGCACCATCTACTCGCCAAATGCTGGTAATATATGCAAGTGGCTGGCAGCTTTGCTTCACTCACCAGCCAAGACGCAATGGTAATTTATTGAGAGGCTGGTATAATGTGAACATTAACTAGAAAGTTCATTTAGGACCCTGTCCATTAGGCTTAAACTAACGTCATTAACTGTATCACACATAAGGATGAAATAGTGGAAAACCAGGAAGGCAAACCCATACCTAGTGTTGCACGGATCAGATGTTTACTTAGCTAGTTACTTTTAACATCAGCTTTGTGTCAGAATATCACCATGTCAGTCATTTCACCTCATGTAACGTTAACTTTAATACACGTATCATGTGAGTGATTTGATTCTAGCTACATTCTTTGCGAGGTTAGCAAGTACTTAAGATAGCTAACTGTTTGTTGTTAGCCATCTCAACAGTCCATCAGTTTCAGCCGGACAGATCCGGATGCGAAGACAGTTAGCTAACACTAGCTAGCTAACATTAATCACAATTTCCTATGGTATGGTCAGTTTTAGGCTCCTGTGATTAATAGTTGTGGGAAAATGTGCTTCCAAAACAGCGCAAAACTATACAAATCAATGTTAGTAAACTTAGCTAGCTTGCTAGCTAGATCATCTACGGAGGATGTCGGTTAACGCTATGTCCTGTCGCTAACTTTAACTCTCAGGTAGCTAGCTAACGTTAGCAATCCACAGGCAATTCTTAGCACAGCAAACGTAGACTATAATGGTAATGGATACAACCAAAGAAAACTAAATGTAACTAAATCTGAAGACATTCCCTTGTAAGCCAACATGTTAAGCTAGCTAGGGTGTCTGTGGCCGCTTGAGTCTGTCTCAGCATCAGGTCAAAAACCACAGATAACGTTAAATAAGTTAGCGTTAACTCCTCCCAAACTACACGTGTCTACATTGTGGTGAGTATAACTATCTGACAAAAGGTAGACACGTTTAAAACGGATTTTACCTTATATTTCCATTCCAAAGACAGAAAGTAGTTGGCCGGGTTGCTAATGTTTACAATTTAATGCCGTCGGCCAAACACTGGTCTTCCTCTGTATTATGCGCATGTCAAATGCCAAGGGCCACTTCCGGACACAGTTTTTTTCTTCAAAATAAAAGTACGAGATTACGTCATCGCATTATTTGTAAAGCCAACAAATTAGACACTATTTAACAAATACACACATGTACAATTTATGAAATAATTAAATTTTAACATCAAGGAAATGTACATAGTTTAGACTTTAACCAAGACAATATCTACAGATCAAAGCGAGTCAAGCCTTCAGTTATGAGGCAATGCAAAGGTGGAAAATGTAATATTTGTTACCGTCTTCCCTTTGCCTCAAGGGAAAAGAGGAAAAACAAGGGCTTACTTATATTTGAGTAAATGTTTATAAGGCCTAAAGACAAGAAAATACATTTTATACAATCCTACACAAAGTAGAGTTTAAAAACCTGCAACAGAGAATCAAAAACCCTGTTTATTGTAGGGCTATTGAATAGGTCTTAATGTTTTGTGTCCACCATGGAAGCAGTTGCAGCAAACCGTCTTGCCAGCGTATGTGCAATACAAAATTGTAACTTTTCAGTAGGCAATAACAATATAAATGTTTCACATACATCATGAACTGTTTGTTGAATAATTTACTTTTCATTCTGTGTTAAATCCAATCACGATTTCAAATGTTATGCTCTTCCATCCAACAGCTCCTGCTTAGAGTCAGTAATCAGAGATCCTCTTTGAAGTCAAAGGCCATGGATGGCAAGTCTGATTCTTGTTTCTCTCTGCAGGCTACAGTGGTGCTTATCAACAGCTGTGGCTCTTATTCATCCAATTCCCCAGTTGGTCATCAGACCTATGAAAGTGTCTAAAAGATGTCTTTCTGACCGACTTCTCTGTAGTTTCATTTGAGACATCCTGCATGTATATTATATAGATGATCATTAGAGGTCTCTCCACAATCTCAGGATGTTTTGACACTTTTTTTACCCAATGACACAAGGATTTAACAAAACATCTTGCCAAAAATAGACAAATGATATAAAAACTGGCTTAATACTCTTAAGCATTCATATGTTTATTTCAAAGGAGGTCTTATTCTATCAACTGGAGTCTCCTAGGCAGGGAATATATAGGTTAATTAATGTTATGAGTTAGTCTGGTGATTGATCATTTTCAAGGCTATAAAATGGAGGTTGGGATAGTCTTGGACCCCATGAGAGCGGTGGGGTATGACACATGCACAATGTAACTGGAGCATTTACCAGCCATTAAGCTATATAGCCTTTAATCAAGGGCAGACCAGCCTTTACTGTGCATGTGTTGCACCCTAATATTACCCTTTGTTATTTAGGAAGTTCCAGTTTCCAGTCTGAGGTGTGCAGCAGGATCAGCACCATGGACAGAGTTGTTGCAGAAGAACAAATGCTTGTGTTACTGGCTTTGATGGATGACCGGTGACCGGAGAATACTTGCTGAATAAACCCTCAGCAAACATCTGATCTGGGCAAGTGCCATCCACTTCCAAGGTCAAAGTTAAAGGATTCCTCAACACAGCCATAAGTATTAAAGCCAGGTTAAATCAAATTTATTAAGAGTAGTTTCTCAATTGTCATTAGCCACCATCATTACTACTATGTGTAAAGCCTTAATCTGCAGAGGAACTAACTGTAATAAAGTAAAAATGGGAGTCTATTGGAAGCAGACAATAGAAAGTATAGCTACATTGTATCAGTAATGCCAACTTTGAACAATTCATTCCAGAGACAAAAGTAAAGTTAAGAAATTAAGCTTTTTGTTGCAGCCATGAACTTTAATTTCCAGTATCTCAAACATCTAACATGAAATATATTCCCATTGTGCAGTTCATACAGTCAGACATTGCATTGCTTTCTGTCTTGAACAGATGCTCTAGTGAAAAGAAAAGTTTTTTTAATAGACATCGGCACTGCGAGTGGAGAATTGTCCGTCTACACATTCTGTCACAACACAGCAAGGAGCAGGAGAAGCTATGTATGATCAGTGCTTTGCATTTGCAATAAACCAAATTTATATATAATAAAATAAAGTCTTTACAGAAGAGAAACCATCTCTTTTGAGTGTCCAACTGATCATTTTATCATCCTCAAACCTCTTTAAATAAACAACTGACAACCAAATCAATACTCCGTTATCACTTTCCAAAGTGCCTTAGCTCATATTCTCCAAATAAATTAAGTACAAAAATGCATAACATATACATATTAACAAAAATGTAATCTCATATGCCCATAGGCATAAATTTGTTTCCAATTGTCAAAACATATTCTCATATGTGAATCTCTGATTAGATTGAAGTCATAAACAAGTTGATTTCAGTTGTTTTCTCACACAATGACAATTAAACTAATAGTTTAATCAAATTGCTGGCATTTTGGACAGTCTGTTAAAGTCTTCCTTACTAGACTTGTATTAAAGAGTAACATTCTTCTCAGCCAGTCTTCAGTTTGAAAGGCAGGCTGTAGCTCAGGCATGGCTCACTGGCAGTTGTGTCAGCGAATGGGATATAAGTGGCTGAAGTAAAAGGGGGTCTGGAGTTTGGACTAGGGAAGATAAAAAAACAAAAGGGATATTAATGAAAACACATTCTCTGTAATGACAACAGGTTTTCTGGAATTTTAAGAGGTGATGTGCATTTTCTGTATGGTAAATATCTTGGCTAAGTGTAGTGTTGGCTAACATGTTTTCTCACCATCCATATAAGTCAGTGCATTGTAGAGGGGTGCATCTGGGGACATATAGGTTGTGTATTGGAGATCCTCCATTAATGGTGGTGTCAGCTGACCAGGAGCAAATGATGTCATCAAGGTAGAATTTGGGCTAATGTATTTCTTTTGACGAGCTCGACAGTTCTGAAACCAAACCTGAAGAGAGAATGGATTGATAACAACTGCTGAAGTTAACCCTGCTGGTTCCACACTTCCCTTTTTTTAGACAGAAACATGAAACTACAAGCATTAGTTGTGCAGGAACCAGTAGTTGAAGCTCCTACACTTTTGACTTGAGTACAGTAGAAGACGCTTCAGTTTCTATATTTTTGAATTACCCAAGAATCTAATGCAAAGGGAAGGGGCCAGATAGCTTTACAATTAGAAGGATTTGATCATTTGAGAAAATGTGGCTGTCAGGGCATGTTCATGCAAATAATGCGGCTTTTAGTTACTTTTTAATGTAAAGTACTTTTTACTTTACATTTTAAAAAAAAGTGGCGGACTGTAAAAAAATAAAATAAAAAACAGTCCAAATAAAGCTTCATGAACCTTAAGTTGTATGTGTTGACCCTACTAACTGGCACTCTTGGTTTAAAAGAAAGAGGCTATGCCAGAATGACAAATGGTGGTGTGGTTAACTCTGAGCAGAGTGCTCATCTAGTTGGCTCAGAAAATGTTTCTAAAGCTTCATTTGGCCATCTAAAAATGGCAGTTCCACAGGCACATCTATTGGCTGCCCATGTTCATTTACAATTTTAGTGCATGAACATTTCAGTGGCTTAAACTATAAAGCCTAATTTTATTGCAATCCTACAGATTCAATAAATGTTTTTAGCTATGCAAGAATCTAGACTGAGACCATTTTTTGTTTTCAGCACCATAACGGTTGCCTTACCTGAATAACTCTGCGGCTCAGTCCGGTCCTCTCTGCCAGTTTCTGGAGAGTCTGGGCATCTGGGTTGTTATCTTTTGCAAACTGAGTTTGCATTACCTACACAAATTGAGGACAGAGGGGGACATGTTAACATTGTTGAAAGGAAGAGTGCTCAGTCTTAATTGGGCATGCCAACTTCCAGTCAGAGAACACACTAAAGATCTTAAGTGTCTTTCTAAAAAGGATTACTAAAAAAAGTAGCAGGACAATGTTGTAAAAATGGCTCTGACATACTAACATAAAGACTGGTTGACAGTACCTGTAACTGGTCAACAGTGAAGCTAGTCCTGGCCCTCTTAGCAGGTCTGGGCATGGTGCTGGACTCCTCTTTCTCTACCACCTCTTCCTCTACATTTGGTTGCTCTTTAAGACAAGACAGCACATCACAAAAGGTTTGACATTTTGGAAAACAGACCCCACTTGAAGTAAGGTCCTCCTGTGGGCACTCTTTATAGCAAGATCTATATATGTTTAAGATTAATCTGGGTATAGTTTCTGGAAAGACTCACTGCACCTCTATTGTACTTGAGTGACAGCAAGGACCAGAGTTAGATATCTCATAACCTGTGATATCTTCATAGAATACCAAATACTGGTTTCTATTATACTGTAATGCTCGTAGGGTTAATTTGCAACACCAGACTTTCATAGTTTTACTAAATGTATGTTTTGTCCAATCCAGGGAATATCAAATTGGTGTTGGGTTTATTTTTAGAACTTCTGTTTTTACAAATTGACTCTTCCCTTGTTCTTTAGGGTGGCACACTTTAATGGAAAATTATGGAAAGGCATTTCAAATAATTGAAATGTCCTGGCATTCATCACATCCAGATACTCACCATTTTCCTTAACATGTTTGATATTCTCCATCATAATGTCATAGTGTTGCCTGCAGAAGACCCTGTTCTCTAGTAGTCCACATTCCTCCCCGGTGGACAGCTGGCGCTTACAAGAGGTGCAGGAGAAACAGGCCAGGTGGAAGGTGCTGCCTCGTGCCCGACGCACCCAGTCAGTGGAATGGATGTTACGGCCACAACGAGCGCAACGGGTCCCATATTTTCTGAAGAAAGACGCAAAACGCAGCATGAGGAGCAGCGTATGTCTCTAACATGTATCAGAATCGTTAGAAATTGTCTCCAATGAAACAAAGTGTGATAGTGATGTAGCTGATGCAAATCTAGATATGAACAGGCAATCATTTGTAAACAGTTTCATTCTGGAGCAACATTTAACCCTGGAATAAAGCTGCAATACAGCCCTTCTTATCCATCCAAAAAGACTGATGTTGTCATACTGTCAGTCTGAGTTCAGTTGATGTTCCAGACCTTCACTTAGTCTTTTCTGTGACTCATCTGCATGTGAACGTCTACTCCATTCAGAGACTTAGTAAGCCAATTGTTAACCGTTAGTCCAAATAAAAAATACCCAAATGAAAAAATCTGCAGATTAAGCATTTTCTTTCCGCTGTTTTGTCCATGGAGTTTCTCTTGCCAATGCCGTGCATATAGACCACATGACTTTAACGTGCACCACGTGGCAGTTATTGTCCTAATTATAGGGCCAGGTATTACAAAGTTTAGTCAAGGAGGCGACACATAAAATGACCTTCAATATAAAAAAGCCATCAAACTTATATGTCCTTGTTAAAAGAATGTCATTGCAGACAATTTGTGTTTGGTCTGACTCACCTGAAGTAGTCAAGTTTGCAGAACACTTGTCTATCCTTGATGTAGCAGCTCACATGTCGCCCCAGTGATGCGTTACATATACTGCATGAGAGGCAGCGCACGTGCCAACAAAAGTTGTTCACCTAAGTTGAAAAATAAAAGATTTAAACAGATTGAGGATTTGGCATCACCTTTAAACTGTAGTTTGTTTACTGCCATTTCACACATCACTGAATAGCACTTTAATATTATTTGTATGAATAAAGGAGTGGAGGTTTCTCAAACCTTTAAAATGCATTTATTTCTGAATGACTAAGTACAGTAGTAAATGCAATTTTAGATAATCCTAATAGTTACCACAATTTTCTTAAGACCTATTTTGCCAACATATGCTTATGTTATCCAAAAATTAAAATTGTGTATACAATAGTTCAACAACCAAATAATTTGACCGTAGGTTTTGAGTATTCTGATGCATTTAAGTTAGTGTGCAGTTAAAAGTTTAAGAAAATGATTTAGTATCTTTTAGTCCAAAAATACATTCTTTCATTTTAGAACATAAATGTTGTACAATGCAATAAATACACTTAACAGAAAAACACAATTGACCCTTTTGGTAGTTGTATTTGGCCCACTTGCTCTATTCGTGAGCTTTATTTCGTAGTGATGTAAATGCTATCTTCCAGCAGACAGTGTCAGCCTGACCTTAAGGAGGTATCGGTCCACTATCTCCAGACCGCAGGAGGTGCACAAGGGTTTCCCCTGCAGAGAAACAGAGGACGACGGGGAGAGAGAGGACGGAGTGAAGCAGTCCTCCTCGAAAATATCATCAGGTCCAGAGGAACCCTGTCAGAAGCAACAGCCTGTCAATTTAACGGTTAAAAAGTTTTTTTAAAGAGTCAATACATTATTTGATACGTTAAGGGCTTATTTTGAGGTAGCCTACTGTCTGTGAGAGTAAAACTGTCCGAATTTTTTGTAAGTGTTTGAAAACAGCTTTCAAATTAAATGTTATGCTAGCATAAAAGTTAAGTGAAAAGCTAAACGTTCTCGTTTTGATTTATTTAGCGGCACTTTGAAGTACAGTCGCGCGAGCTGTAGGCTACATTTAATGTATTTACCTACTCTTTGTTAAATTGATATTGACACGTAAACACTTACTGTGTCGACAAAAATATCTCCTTGTCCTAGCTGAGTGAACACAGCCTCCGTCGGTTGTCTTTCTTCACCAGACATGTCAGCGAGTCCAGAGTCAAGACACAATGACGGCCAAATAGGCCTAGGTGTCCCCTTCATATTTCCATGACAACTTAAGTCATAAGCCCACAAACTATAGCCTAAAGTTCCCCCAAAACGAAATAATCGCTCAAACTTGTTGTTGAAGGCATTCGTGTGCCTTTATTGTAGAGACCCTATGCTGTGCACATCTTAATTTCACCGCGTCTACGGTTAGCAAATCCAGTTTAGGGACACCAGGGACCGGCCTCACTCACAGCTGAACGTGATTCGGACTAATTGTCTTCAGCCTTGCGCACGTGCACATGAAAACCAGCAATCAGGCAGGCGCGTTCGAGTGTTTTGCCCGGTGTGTTTCTCCCATATTTACCTTTAGACCTTTAAATGCAAATGTTGTCACCTGTGCTTTCCTACGACGGGTCAAAATGTCTGACGTGAAAAAGTTGAAATGGACCCGCGTGTCTGAAATAAAGTTGAATTGATATTATGGCCCGCCTGGGCACATCTGGCAATGTTGTCTGTTCTAACAGTATTATTATAATTCATCTGAATGGTCTTTTTGTGATGGCGGAGTCAAATCGGAATTAGAACGAACTTAGCCTACTTTGTAATTGGCTCACATGCTGACACCACCTTGTATTTTTGGGCGAATGAGACTGTAACTGAAGGAAAGATCAGTAGGCAAATTCTTGTTTTTATTGCAATGCTCAGAGATAGTCTTAGGATGTTTTGTTGGATAATACAAAGGATATATTAATGCAGGTACAGCAAGAACTTTTTGGATTGACCTCTCATTAAATCCATTAAGAACAGAATGATAATGTATTGGCCTAAATCAAATAACAAATAAAATAATACCTCCTGGCCGCATTGGCCCTGTCTTCCTGATGTTTTGTTTTGGCCTCTATAATAACCTCGAAATAAATGTAAGATTTTTGCTCACGAAATGTCCTATAACAGGGTGTAGGTTTAGACCTATACTTACACTTGGTTGTATTATTTTATGTTACGCAACGTGCGGACGTTAAACCATTTACAGTTTCCGCTTTATTAGCTTGAACAGAATCTACTTAATTGTAGGCCTATCAAATACGCATTGCTGCTTTTAGGGTTACACTTTAAAAATAGCTACATGATGCTCCAACATAAATTTAAAAACAAGCACGCTTTTAAAGTAAATGTTTGATTTTTTTTTAAGTGGATCGAGACTAAAATAACCATGTTGGTATATAAGTGACACCAGAACCAATGTGTTGTTATCCCAAACTGTAAAAGAAGTTAGGAAAATCAGATCTCCCTTTTTAGAGGAGGTAGAATATGAGATAAGCCTACATTGTATTCAAGTTGTAGTTTTGTAAAAAGGCCTGCTAAAGCATCGTGAGACTCACCACGCTGCTGGAGACACAGTTAAACATGTTCACGGAGCATCATCCCGGCCATCCAGATGTTGGGATCCTGCAGCAGCAGCTGGAGCCTGGTGTTTGACCCCGCTGTTAGTCCACTGTGCTCCCGCTTGTCAGCCCACTCGCTCCCGCACTGCTTGTCTGGTCTTTTTGAGGACTTTGTCCACTCACCACTTGTTTTCTTGTTATTTTGAGGCTGGCCAGTGCAGGGCCCTCCCCCCTCCCCCTGCACCCGGACCGCCCGGACCGCCCGGACCGCCCTGTCCGCCCGCTGCAGCATCACCGAAACGACCAAGGATCAGATGGGCATGGGCCTTCTTTCTTCTTTCTTTCTTTCTTTCTTTCTTTCTTTCTTTCTTTTATTAACACTTCTTCTCCGTTCTCTATTTTCCTTTTATTTTTATTTCTTTCGTTTTTTCATTTTTCTTGCATTTTTCTTTATTTACTTAATTTATCTATTCTTTCTTTCCTTTTTTCTTCTTTCTTTCTTTCTTTTTTCCTTCTTTCTTTTTTCTTTTTTCTAGCTCATTTACTTCTTACGTTTTCTTTCTTTCTTTTTTCCTTCTTTCGTTTGTTCTTTCTTTCTTTTTTCCTTCTTTCTTTATTTTCTTCTGTTTTTTATCCTTTCATTTTTTCTTTCTTTCTTTTCTTTTTTTCTTGCTTATTTTCTACATTTACTTCTTGCTTTTTCCTTCTTTCTTTTTTCTTTTTCTTCTTACCTAGCTTCTTGCTATAAACCATCCAGGCTCATGCATGAGCAATCTGTCAGCAGATATAAAGAACGTCGGCCACTTAACATAGCCTCCTTGTGTATATTATTGTATTATCCATAGCCCGGTAAGTCTGCAGTGTTTAAAAAAAAAATCAAATCTAAAAAAGTCAATTTTCCAAGATCTCTTCCTGTGAGAGGCATTGCGGTTATATTAGCCCGGTGTGACATTATCAGGATATCTCATCTTTTCCTTTCTTTCCATAAGGGACACAGCACGGGACTGCATTGTGTTTTCTCAGACATCCACACCGTCTGAGCAGCAGTCTGAGCTCTCAGGGCAGCTCAGCAACACGACAACTTGTTGCCTTAATTCCTCGTGTGCCACACACTTTCATGGATTAAAATCAACATTCTGTTTTTTGATATGTAACACTCAATTTGTCCTTCATAAATACCCAAATGATCATATAGTATATTGTATCATTTCCTGATTTAAGACTTTTTAAACTAATATTGATAATGGGGTTTTGCTATTCGCCTGTTTCAACCTTTTCAGCTTTAGGGAACTGTTTACTGTTTTTATCATGAAGCATCAGAGAGAGTGTTCTTGATTCTACAGGGTACGTCCTCCTCCATGATTACCTTGTCAGACGTTAAGTGAAGGTGATGGCTGATCACAGAGTGGGGTCAAAAAGGCATAAATGAAAATACTCTCAGAGGGCACTTTGAGAATGGCGAGGCAAGAGACGAGAATCCCTCAGGGTCTTATCTGTGGGCATATGTCTGCAACCCAATATGTCAGGCCCCCCAGCCTTCTAGACGGGGTCTTAGAATATAATATAATGGAATGGATGTGAAGGACAGACTAGGTTAAAGCTCTGACAAAAATCAGGCTAGAGTCAACCGCTACTGAAAGAATCAGCACCACAAAAATAGTATGATTTATAAATTTAAACCAACAAACCCAACACAAACTAAAAACTACCAGTTCTTCTATTTAATGTGCAAAATCTGCAATGCATGCCACAGGATTTAGCCAACTGAAATTGACAGTGGGGGATGAGAACAGCAAATTAAGAGATTTTAATTAATCTTGCCAGTGTACGAATGCTGCTGTGTCATTATAGTGTACTAAACTGGCATTGTTGAGTGTGTATCTTGTATGTATTCATATGTCAACCCTTGTGTTGTCTTCCTGTCGATGGACAAGCAACTTTTTGTTTTTCTGCATCACGTTTTGGTTGTCTTTTTCAAAGCTTTTGTCGATTTCCACCAAACGTTTTTTGGCACTTTTTCTGATGTTTTTGACGATTTTATCTTCTTTCTTTTACATTTACTTTGCTAGTTATGGAACCATCCACGTTGTTGTTTTTTACAATTTGGTTGAAAGAAACCCAGTTTTGTGATATAGAAACTTAAAAAAAGGAGGGTTAAGTCACAGGTTCCTGTTTTGGAGCAAAAGAAATACATTTTAAATATTAAAAGGGGGGGGAGGGGGCTTCTTGTTTCACCGGGAAGCCGAAAATAAAAAAAACCTTTCCCATTGTGGCAGACCCCTCCACTCAACTGCTACTTATCCAGCCCTCCTCACAAGGTGAGATTTAGGACAACACTGCAGCAGACAGCATCTGCTGATATACTAAAAAGGGGGGGGGGGGGGGGGGGGGGGGCGAATTAGCTCTCTGAGTGTTTAACATCATGGCACCAAGTCTTCATATAGACAGGATTCTATGGCCTTTTGTTAAGACCAGTTAGTTTCCCCTCAGATAATTGGCACAACACAGTCTCTGGTTCATGAAGCTGTCAGGGCTGCTGAGCTGTGACAGGTCGCCAACTACCTCGCTTCATTTCTCAGTCTGCCGCCACGCATTCTGCTCGCTTACATGAACGCTTTAATACCTTACCCAGCGCTATTACACAAGATTAAGGATATTACGTGAATGCTTTAAAAACATCCATGAGTTAAGAACGTCTGAGAGCTCTGAACAACAAATACACACGCACACACACACACACTGCAAACACCTGCTCCTTAATGAGAGTGGGTGGATCATTTAGCTGTCAAACTGTCAGTATAAGCGCTGTTCAAAGAGTCAATCACAAGGACGATTCCTTTGATTTTATTCAACCTGCATCTGCCTAAAACATCAGATTCACAACAGGAAAAGGTGTGGCTAGCAGAAATGCATGGTTAACATTTGGGTGTATGAAATTATATAAATATTATCCTTTTGAACCCATAGTATTCCATTTAACCTTGGATTTCTTATTATTATTATGCAACTTAACTGGCCATTGGTGCTACTTGGCATCATCTGTGAATGTAATGTATGTTATAGAAATCCATACAACACCTGCACGGGACGTGTTCTGATGTTGTCTATCTAAAGAGCAATGCTAAGGTTAAAATCTGATCAAATAACATCCGGTATCAAAAGGTCAGTGCCCTCTTCTACCTTCTGACTTGCACAGTGCCAAGTTTATCACCATGACGTCAGGGTTCGTGAGCGGTGGCAGTGTTTGTTGCTGGGCTTGGTTTCCCTCCTCAGCCAAAAACATCCCAGCATTCTACAAACACACAGTTGTTTTTGCTTTAATGCAGCAGTTGCTTTTGGTTTGGCCATGACATGCCATGCTTATCTCCTTGCTTGGAAGTGTCACAGTACGGGTGTGTTGCCATACATGAATCAGTGTTTTTGTGTGTTTGTCTAAGAAAGAGAGAGAGAAAGAGAAGAAATGGAGAAGAAGACAAAGAAGAGACCTCTTTCTTTGCAAACTGCCATGTTTCCATTGGTTACCTGACCCAGACAGGAAGTGTTGGACATCACTGGAAGATGGTGGTCCTTTCACTCAGTTCACTGGAAACCATACAGGCGGTTAGAATTAGGAAGGTCAATGTGAATGTGCTTGCTGTGTGTGTGTGTGTGTGTGTGTGTGTGTGTGTTTGTGTGTATGTGTAAGTGTGTAAATTAAAACCAAAAACCATAGTGATAATTACAGTATGTCAAGCACAAACGGAAGAATGCCTAATGTTGGGCATCAGCATTTAAAAGGTTGTAAATCTTTGGTCTCGTCACACACTTAATATATACCTTTCTCCTTGTCCCTGCCCGCCCCCTCCTTCCCTCTGTACTATTATACCATGCAGTTGTGCGCCCATGTACGGAGGTTTACTCCTTGACGCAGCGGGCCCGGGTTAGACTTTGACCTGCGGCCCTTTGCTGCATGTCATTCCCCCTCTCTCTCTTTTCTCGTCTTCAGCTGTCCTGTCAAAAAATTAAAAGGAATTGTGTTGGGTACCGGAGGGTCGTTGAGGTCCCCATACGGACCAAAGTATGTTTGGGTGGACTGGTAGCAGGAGAGGTGTCAGTTCACCTCCTGGGCACTGCCAAGGTGCTCTTGAGCAAGGCGCCGAATCCCCAACTGCTTGGGGCGCCTTTCCATGGGCAGCCCCCCCCCCCCCCCCCCCCCCCCCCCCCCCCCCCCCCCCCCCCCCCCACTCTGACATCTCTCAGTGTTGGATGTATAGGTGCTGATCATGTGTGATTAATTCAGGCCTGTGTGTAATAACAACAGAGTGAAAATATTGTAATTTCCCCTTTTAGGTTTAATAAAGTATACATTATTATCGTTATTATTAACATCGTCACATTTTGCCTTTTTAAGACATTACAGCCGCACCAGAATCACAAGAAATAAGCACATCATGGCTTCACCATCTCAAGCTCCTCTTCAATCCTGAGCTACACTACCCCATCAACGGGACAACCAAAATAAACAGCGGGATTCTGGGCACTGTATCGCCGTGACAACAAAGAATAAGGGGGCGGAGCCGGGTGGAACCAGAGCAGTGCCACATCTGGGTTTTATTAGCATCTCAGGACAAAGACAGATGACTTGTATTCTGCCTGGCGTCACAACGTAAAGCTGGATGGCGGTCTACTCTGACAGAGAAGGAAATGACATCATCAAGGAAAGCTGATGTTTCCCGGGCCTCAGGGAGCAATTTCTGGACCTGCAGGGATTAAGTTTAGCTGATTTTTATTATTTCAATTAACTGATACAGTAGTGACAGTCGTCCTGTGGTCCCAAGCCATCTGTGTGAGCTCACTAAGGTTAAAGTGTGTGTTTGTGTGTGTTCTCCTGTTTTTAAAGACCAACTGTCCACTCAGTGTTGAATGTCATAACAAAACGGCACACATGTGAATGCATTCCTCTTTGTTTTTCCATGCTCTATAGCTATTTTCACACAGGAAATATTTAAAATTGATTTCATCAACTGTATCTGTCATCCAAAAGGAGTTTATGATGATCCGTTCTGCTTTTTAAATTCTTCTTCCTCTTCTTCTCCTTCTCTTTTTAAATCATCTCTTCCACTGACTGCTTCTCTGCTGTTTGTTGGTATAATTGGCTCTCTAATGCTCTCAAGTGGTACAGAGCAGATGGATGGAAAGAGTGGCGAAGGAAGAGAAAGAAGTGGAAGGTAAAGGGGGCACTTGCTCTTTGACCTTGTCTTCTAGAGTCATGAGGACATAGTCAAGTGGGTGGTAGAAATGAACCAATCAGCATTAGGCTGAGGAAGATTATGAGGGGATGCAACATCTAAAGTTTAAAGGTCAAAGCAAGCTCAGTCCAATGTGTTCTGCTCTGTGAAATATGTGTGTGTTTGTTACATCACCCTCTTGAAAATCTGTTGTGTTTTCTTTACTTTTCATCTGCAGTCAAAATTGGATCTCTGTTTCAGTCAATGGATTTTTCAAAACTCCCTCACTGTTCCAAAAGAAAACAGTGTTTTGTCCTCAGAGGCTAGCTAGCGTGCCATAGGGCTCGGCTGAGATTACTGTGGTCAGTGGGAGCCGCCGGATTTCAGTGGTTTTTATTGCAACACAAATGGCCAGTGTCTTTGATGTAAGCACTCAAATATTGCGGAATTATGAATGGTGCTGTCATTAGTCTGGTGAAGCACAAGGCATTTTCATTGTTTTTACAATATCCTCATACAAGAAAGGATCTGCAAGCTAAAGGTTCTTTCCGTCAGACTGCCGTTTTGACAATTTGGCCGTCACTGTGAGGTTTTCTTCCAAACCAGATGTGACCAGATTCATTTTTTTCAATTTCTTTTTAATGGCATTTCAGAAGAAAAAAACATGTTGCATACACGTTCTATAAAATATAACAGAAATGATTTTACAAAAACATTTACATTCACAGACACAAACACAACTGGTCCTGTACATAAGATAATCAGATTGGATAATCATCAGAGTACAAAGCTGCTCCGCATACTTATTGTATTATTATATCAAATTTATTGCCTAGCTTCTACTACATCAATGAAGGGTAGCTAAGTCTTATAAATGTTTCAATGGAACCATGCAATGTATATCTGTGTTTTTCCAGTTTTAGGTGCTGCATGACGTCTTTGAGCCAAACAGTGAAAGTGGGAGGTTGTGCTTATTCCCAGTTCAATAGAATTAATCTGCGCCCTAGAAGGGTTATGGGTCTTGCTGCAGAGAGTGGGTCCTGTGAGAGGACTGTCCTCTCTCAGTACTCCAAGTACAGCAAACACTGGCTTAGGTCTAACCGTGTGTCACAGAATACCAGATGTCAGTTTCACTTGAGTTGCAGATTTTCAACCCTTCTGTAGCGGGCCATCCAGTGGAGATTGATCAGCGGGTAAACGCAGACCTCAGGGTCTCTAAACAGATCCGGACACTAGTTAGTGTCCTGAGTCCACAAGCCAAGACACAAAGAAGATCTCTGCAGCACCAAGACAAAGGTCCCATTAGATACATTTTAAAAAAAAAGAGAATCCCTGCTGGTGGTTGGGACACCTCCAACACGTTCCGAGTGGATGAACTGCCAGCACTGGCCGGGTGCAAACTATTAAATTATTTAATGAAGTTCTGTGACCACTTATTTAGAGCAACCCACACCATCAGACAATGGATGTCAAAGCGCCTGGACCCAGTGTTCTTTTTTTATGTAAGCCCACACACTGGGGACATAAGAATACGCCACCAACATCAACTCTCCAGATGTGCAGCACTTTTATCACATGGCTCCTCACCTTGACTACATTTTCTGCCTGTCCCGTTGGCAACGCAGCAGTGTGTTGCACTTAAAGAGTGTTTCTAATTGGAAACAATCTGCTCTTGCCCAATAAATCCATTGACCATTTTCCCCTCGTTGAAATGTGTTTGCCTCGGAATTTGTCCATGATTTGATTCCTCACTTAATTTAAGTTGATCATTGACATTTGTTGTTAATCGTTTACTCACATTTCAATGCAGTTGCTAAAACATGATGCAGCAAACTAAGTCTCACATGAGAGTTGTTCTCTGTTTTAAGACATTTTGTTCAAGGAAAACTCTAAGCAACAGAGGTTTTCTTAAATTCTTTCCAACATAAGTCTTGAGGCTAGACTTTGGTGCTGAGTGACAGAGCCACAGCTTCAAAGCTCTGTCTGTCAGTTGGTTGGCACAGCAAAAAAAAAAAATCTGACTCCAAACTCACTAAAAAGCCTGTTGTTGGTGTTGAAAGACCACTTTCATCCCATTTCTGTATTCCTCTACTGGCACACGCAGAGACGTTACAGTAAATCCGAGAGCTAGGGGCAAAAGATTCCACTAAATGTCTGTGTATGTTGGCCAGCATGTTTGATACCCATCAAGATACTTCCTACCTTTGTCACTCTTGTGTTACAAAACATGTGTTTTGAGTGAGTGTACTTCACAAAAGCCATAGAAAGTACTTTTTCAGTATGTCAACATGCAAAACTGATTCTTCCTGTCTATGGTATTCAGAGACATACAGTCAACCTAAGAGACTAGTGTATACTCCTGAGTTGGTGGGTTTGTGGGACAGGCAGGTGTGGACTCCTCTTTACAATGGCTACAGTAGCTGAGGTCCCCATCTGGTCCCCATCAATACCTTCAAGGCACTGACCGAGTTGCCTCTTTAGTATCACGTATCCAACAATGCTTCACTTTTTAACAACAAATTTCAAAATACCTATTTTATATATATATTTTTGATACCCAGCCCTAATATCTAATACAAAGATATCACACATGATGTTGTGACCACAGAATCCCTGCGTCATGTCCAAGACAACCCACATCCCTTGCTTTTCTCATGGGGCTTTTAAAATCCCTGTGTGGACTTGCAAGTCCAATGCATATGATAACGCAGCACCAAAGGCAGCCTAGATCTAGATTCTATATTTGCAAGTTTGAATGGTACATACAGCAGCCCCTATATAGCATAAGCTGCTCATCAACGGTCACTTTGCGCCAAAGGTTGCAAAGCAGGGGAAGGCGGTCCAACCACTTGTCCCACACTCACTGACCTAAGTGCAGTTAGCTTGTCTCTCTGTTGCCGAGCTGGTTTGGTGCCTCGGTGATCAAAGCGGACAATTCTGGAAATCCGTGTCGGCCTTGGTCTTATCCTTTTCATTTTGGCAGCCATACAGTGTAGCTAATTCCTTGGACAAGAGGACCATTCAATTTCACCATATTTTTGTCACATAATTTTCTCTCTGTAGGCTGCCATAGGGCTGGCTCCTAACAGACCACTGTCTCTCTTCTAAAAATGAATCCTAAAGCCCTCAGAGCAGACATGCTCCAGCCACACTGATCGATTACGTTAAGGAGTCACACATTTATTGTGTCTCTCCTCCAATTTGGATGGAGAGTGACAAGATATTGAATGCCCAGAATGTGAAATATCATTATACGGGTTCCCATGAAACATTATCTAATTAGACACACCAAAGATGGAACAGACGGCAATGCAAATGGTTTGTCTTACATGTTCTTCACAGAAGATGAGTCAAAGCCAATCATTTTTAGGTTGAAGTATTATTTAATTATACAATCTTTATTTAAGTGAACGTTGAAAACGGATCCCAAAGGCTTATCTCAACATACACATTTATACTTTACGTAAGTCTTGTCTCAATGCATAAGTCCTCTTTATTACAAACTTTTTTTTTGCTATTATTATTACTGTGAATTTTTTTATGAATTTGAATTGAATGTTCATTTCTCTACCATAAGCCATCTCCAAAGGGGTTTCAGAGAATGTGGCAGTACATCCAACTGGCCTCACAATCGCAGACCACATGTAATGACACCCGTACAGGATCTCTACATTCAGCATCTTCACCTGCAAGATTGTCTGAGACCGGCCACCCGAACAGCTGCTGCAAAAATCTTTTTTGCATAACCAAAAAATTTCTGCACAACCTGTCAAAAGTGTCTCAGGGAAGCTATTCTGCATTCTCGTCGTCCTCAGGGGTCTCGACCTGATGTGTTCTATTCACTGGTTTACGCTGTACAGGGCAGATGGCAGACAGCGTGTTTGGCGCTGTGTGATAAATGTGTGTATATCGGTTTATTGTGTTATGGTTGTCTAAGCTACTGGATGCCTAAAATTTCCTTTGGGATGAATAAAGTATCTATCTATCTATCTATCTATCTATCTATCTAGCTATCAATCTACCTACCAACCACTTTTGTCCAAAGGGGCCGCTGGAATCAACACAAAGTGAAAGTTAAACACAGCCACTTCAAACTTTGAATACTTCTATTTCATGTTTATTCACTTCCTTTTGAATAAACGTAATATTCTTCAGTTTGTCCTCAGGTCTGGATGTTGGAAATCAAAGTTAGAGATCAAAGCTGTGTCTGTCAGTCTGCTGACGAAAACTGTTAACAACCAAAAGCTTTGCCTCACTTCTGTTATTAGGAAACTTTCATCACTTCAACTGCCAGGGCACTCACAGGAAGCCACCACTGTTTATCATCATATCATAATCACAACAGACCATGTTGTATCTAAAAGTGGACTTCAAAGCTAAAGTAGGGACATTTTTTTCTACTCCTTTATTCCTTTCTTCATTACACCATATTACATTTTCATTACGACTCCTTTCCTTTGTCAATCTGTCTGTCCCGTTTCCTTCTCCCTCTCTTTCTTTGTCTCATTCACTTCTCTCTTCAATCCTATTTAACATTTCACTTTACTTATTTCTCTCTTCCCATTGGCTCTCCTCCTTTTATCTATCCCTCCATCTCTCCCTTCTGTTCTCTTTGACATGTCTCTGTGTTTCCTGTCCTTTGTGAAACCCTCCTCTCTGTCACATCTTGTTTTCCTCATTCTATCCTGTTTTAATCCAGTTCCCGCCCCCTTGCACAGCAGAGTCACGCTATTGGAGGAAATGGGTGAACAGTGGCTGCTGAGTGACAGGTTATTCTGGGCCGCCTTTGGAGGTAAACATAGCGAGGTAATGGAGGTAAACGTCCGGTTAGTTGGCTGGTTGGTACACAAACAATAGGCCAGTAGGTTCTGGCTCCTGCAGGCTCACCCAAACTATATGAAGCTTGTCTCTATTATTATGTCTGTGTACAAGCACCTAACCGTGCGTTCACACCTTAACCAACCTTGTTGATGGCTTGCTTTGTTCTAACTCCAAGTTGACAAGTGATTTGCTGGAGTGGTCTACCGCTACATGATTCCACATTCTACCTTATTTCCTAAAATTAAAATTTGGTTTAATTGTTAAACCAATGTGTATCAATCTTTTTACCCCTGATGAGTATGTGAACATCAGGAGGCTGTAGGACGCAGGAGGAAAGTAATGGCAAAATGTTATAAAGTTCAAAAGGTAGTTAGAGCACAGTTAGTATCAAAGGAGGAAACAAGGAATACAAAGACCACCAGCCACCACTGACTGGAGTAGAGTGTGGATCTGGAAATGCACGTGTGGAACGCATGTTCGTCCGCGTGTTTGATACAAGTCCGCTGACGCTGAACACAATCAATGGGTTGGAGTCTTAAGACATCATTGATCAAGCCACTGTATGATCCTTTCTGTAGCCTTTGTTTGCTTCTCAGCTGCTAGCTCAAATGTTTTTGCATGTGTGCATTCAACAGCGTCATCAGCGTACATTTGCAAGTCAGTGACACTGTTGTGGAAGATCATTAATACTGTATACACTAAATAATAGGGGGCCTGACATCGATCCTCGAGGCATCACCATTGTACACTTCATGTTACTGGACAGTGCATCATTAACTTTAACACATTGCATCCTATTAGATAAAAATTAAGACATCTACATCAGTAGCTGTAGTTAAATGCTTTTTTTGTTCAAAAGTATAAGTAAAAAGGAGCTTTACCTACAATCTTGTGAATCTATCTAAAATTGCATAAATCTCAAATAGCTTAACCCTCATGTTGTTCAAAGTTGTTGTCTTTTATATCCAAAATGAAAGAAGTTGAAATAACTTGTGAAAAATATTGTAAAAGGCTGCAAAATCGATAAAAAAAAAATCAAAAATACAAAAAGATCATAAAAAAACTTTGTAAGAAGCAACAAAAATGTTGAGATAAAGGGAAAAAGGGAAGTCAACACAAGGGTTAAAATGCGGGTTCTAATGTGGGAATTTTTTTAAAGACAATTTCAAACCTGCATTTTTCAGACTCTCGTCATTTCTGTCTGCCTGTCATCCTGGTCAATAATAGAACAGCAAAAACAGAAAGATGTACTGTATTTAAAATAAAATGCTTATTCATCTTAAAAGCCAGTAACAACATATTTTCCATCAGTTATACTTTATAAGTTATACAGTTACTGTACATGTTTCTTTTTCTGCTAATAAAGAATCAGGGCTTCTGTGCCCTCCGACCATTGCAATCCTTAGTGTTGGTTTCTAATGATACTGGAACTTATAATAATTAGCTACGTTGCCTAAATTAGTGTCATCAAAATGTCTAATGTGTAAACTGTTGATGTGATTTAGAGTAAACGTAATTTGGAATTATAGTCTCCACAATTTCAAAAGGAATGCTGTTATTTTCTTAGTTGGTTAATATTACTTTCTACAATTACATTATAAACTGTCGTGAAACATTGATACAAAAAAAATAGAGATACATTGACACTGTCAATCTAAAATGAAAATGACATCAATATCCTGTCTCTGTCTGGAGGTGTTAGGCCAAGTGGGACACCCACACACACGCACACACACACAGAGAGAGAGAGAGAGAGAGAGAGAGAGAGAGAGAGAAGGCAGGAATGTAACCTCTGAGTAATTTATTCACAAATGTATTCACACTGTTGGCCAATACAAACCAACTCCTGACATTATACTGTCTGACCCAAACATGCAACAAGTCTATGTGATCTTACAGACAAACACACTTACATACACACACACACACACACACACACACACACACACACACACACACACACATACAGGCCCACATTTAGAAATAAATCCTTGCAATCCAGTGAGTGTCATGTTAAAAGATGGCGTCACGGCAGTTCATTTCATTACAATGATCTAACTGTCAAATAATACAATTGCTCAAAATGATAAGTACCTGTTGCATTACTCATAATGCATAGCTTTATGGAGACAGAAACAATACTCCATGTTTAGATCATGAAAGTTTCAAGATACCGAGATTCATTATCACCAATTAGTTTGGAGCATGAACCAATTAAACTACACTATCTATGGATGTAATATTTCATCATCATTCTTTACTGTTACGTACTACTGTTTATCAGACACTGTTTCTATGGTCCTGTGTACCACCTTCACTGTAAGACTATTTACAGTATACACTGTGTGCATGCAGGCACTTGGAACTGCCCATCCAATTCTGCCAACTCGTTACTAATGATTGAGATATGAACTTTATATATAAAGTGCTTTGCACTATATACATGTATACTCGTACCACATTGTTCACCATGCCCAAAGGTTTTTTCTAAGATGTTTGGCTTATTGCAATGAAGATGAGAACCTGTGGCCAAATCCACATGCCAGAGTTGATGAAGATGTAGAAGCACGGTAATCACTTCTTTGTTTTTCTTTTTACAGTACAAGCAAGTTGAGGATCACTGCATTTGATGTTTTACAGTACTGTCTTTTCTTTTCTATTTCCTAGCTAATTGTTTAGCTTTGATTCAAATAAACCTATGTTGTGATTGTACTGTATTGTTTTTCATTGATACATTTCAGATTGTGTTCAATGATTCCACTGTGTCTGTAGTATTCTCTCTACTACGGCAGTGCTTTTACAGGGATGTATTTTCATCTAGCACTATAATGAAACATGTATCATCCATTGTGTACTACAATATTTAATGATTGCAAGAACAATGACACAGTGAAACTATGAGCAGCTTGTGTTTGGGTGATCTAAAGTAACGTTTCAGTGGTATTTTACAACAAATACGTTTTTTGACCAATGATTGTGCAAGTGCAAGATTTCTTCAAAGATATGAATGCACAATGCAACGTTTTGAACACTGGACAGCACGTGTTAGAAGTGATGAGCGTTTGAGTTTTCTGTGAGGAGTTTTGAAAAATTGCATCAAGGTTCTGAAATTAGTAGCAAAGTGATTGTAAAAAGATTTAAAAAAAAAAAGATTTAAAAAAAAACTGTAGGGTTGTAAAACAAACAAAAAATATGGCTTCTATAACTGTCACGTTTAGACAACCAAACATATCCTGGGTTCAGAGAAAGAGAGGAGAGGGAGAGCAGGGAAGTAAGGAGAGACCTCTGGACCCTCTTTGGGTGTTTACATAGCGGAGGTAGGATATCCTGCTACATGATGAAATCATTACAGACCTGTGTGTGTGTATGGGTGTATGTGTTTAGTTATCTAAAGTAAGGTAAATGAGGTAAAAAGAAGTAGGCCTATTGCTTCAAACTTTAACCTACAATCTGTTGGTAAACACAACACAGAGCGTAACATATTTTTTTATCAACATTTTGTACATTTCATTTTTTCCTTCAACTCCAATCATTTGATTAAGAAAAAATAAAAACCGTACTATGTGGGGAAAGTAGAAATAAATGATTAACTGTGTGATAAGGCTTAGTTAAAATATAACATAAACATATTATAAAATTGCAAAGTATCCCTACTTCAAGATGAGACAATTATCTCTGTTACTCTCTACAACTGTAGGATATAGCATGTTGAGGGTTTCCACGACCCACTGCTGACACATGGAGGATGACAGTGTGTCTCAGCACTTTCAGAAAAATGGATCAGCAGGAAAATCTCCAAATCCTTGATGTGTTCCTTTAGTCTGTACTGATGAACCATTCCCATGTAGCAACTAAATACAGTCAGATGTAAAACACTGGCAATAGCCCCAGTTCCTGTGGCTGCACTACACTACAGTATAATATCACACACACACACACAACCACACACACAGACAAACACACACACACACACACACACACACACACACACACACAGACTCACCTTTCAGCAGCGCTGACTCTAAGCGAGCAATTTGTCACACTCATGTTTGTCTGTCAGTGTGTGTGTGTGTGTGTGTGTGTGTGTGTGTGTGTGTGTGTGTGTGTGTGTGTGTGTGTGTGTGTGTGTGTGTGTGTGTGTGTGTGTGTGTGTGTGTGTGTGTGTGTGTGTGTGTGTATGTGTGTGTGTGTGTGTGTGTGTGTGTGTGAGACCCGACCTCTCTCGGTGGTCTTGCCTTGGTCTCTGCTTTCACAGTTTTTTTTCCATTTGCTGACACACTATGATGACATGTATGGCACAAACATTTAAACTGACACACATAGAGAAAAACCTCTTCTCAAGTCTCCAAAAGTCTAAACACATGTTCTGCTTTACACACATTTTGCAATCCAAAATGGCACTTTTTTAAATGCACTGAACACGGGTCGCTGCATGAAGTACAACAATCTGACATAAAGTCAAGTGTTGCCACAACAATGCCATTCAAAATGACATTACCTGAGCTAATCGGCCAATACATGTGCCATCTGGCCAAACACCTCAAGGGTTAATGGTTAGCACTTCAATCAGGAAGTACGCACTATGAAAAGACCACAGGTGAACACAGTGAACAAGACACAGCTGTAAAATGTCATTCAAAAGACACATCTCACCCCTGTGAAAATGCATCACATGAAAATAATGAACAGCCTTTTTTGCACTTTCTGCCCAATTAAAGCTCAAGGTACATATCTTCACATGATCTGGGAGTGCTCTCCTGTTGGTCAGTTATGGAACAAGGTTGCATCCAAAACATGTGCCCTGATTAATGACACTGAACCTGTTACTGTTAAAGTTTAGATTCTGAATGATCTGTCATCCCTTCAGCTCTCTAATACTAAAACAATGTGCTGTTTTTTCTGGACTTACAGCAGCCAAGAGAACGACTGCAACCTGTTGCAAACCACCTCATGCCTTGTCTATTCGTACTTGGACCCTTTCCTATCTGGTTCTTGTGTATATGGAGCTCTCCATGGCTCGCATAGGTGAAGGAGGTTGGACATTTGGCTCAGCATTGCTGGATCCTTGAAGTCCATGTAGTAGTTTTTTGCTATGGCTTTCTCACTTCTGTGTGTGTGTGTGCTTGGTCCCTTTTTTCTTATGCCGGTCTCCCTGTCAATGCCTTGTTTGTCTGTTAGTGTGTTTGTGTGTGTCTGTTTTTGTGTGTCGTGTTTGTGAGCTGCGGGCATTGTTCTCTCTGTTGTGTTTTTGTCATGTCTCCCTCCTTCCTGTATTTCTTGTCTTTGTTTTAGAGTGAAACGTTTGATCTTAAGAAAGGATTGTGGAGAAGGTGCGCTGTGCCTTCTTCAGTGTGTGTAGTGTTCTATATGTTGTCATCTGGACCGATGTTTTGCACTTTTGTTTTGGCTTTTTAAAAAACATTATCACAAAAAAACAATAGAAGACCAAGCTGTGCAGTAAGATGCTGCCTAATTATGTTTCTTGCCTTTTTTAAACACATATTTTTTTCTTTCATACACAGATACTCACACACAGTTCTGAACTTTTATCATGTGTGTAACAGTCTAAAAGTGTTCTTTATCAACCTTCACATGCATAAAAACAAGAGCATCATTTCCTGGTCTGTGTTTTTCTTACATAAAGTCAGTGAGAGTCTTTGAAGCCTGGGGTAATGTTTCCATTTTCCCCCACAATGCATTATTGTTGGTCCAACACTCATACATTTCCATGTCACATCTAGGCGGAAATTTTACATTTGTCACACTCATGTCTGTCTGTCAGTGTGTTTGTGTGTGTGTGTGTGTGTGTGTGTGTGTGTGTGTGTGTGTGTGTGTGTCCTTTGGGTACCATTTGCTCTCTACTTAAAGTAATGTAAAGAGTAAAAAGGTGCTGAAAAGCAAAGAAAAATAACAAGGAAGCATGCATCACCCAGATGCTTACTCATACAAATATGGAAGTGGAAGAGGAAACCAGAATGAATGGAACGACGAAAGAAAGAGAGAGTAAGAGGCTACAAGGAAAGGAATGTGAGTAAGTGAGTGAGTTACTGAGCTCAAACTAGCCGCCAAAAAACCTAACAGTCTCTGAATCTTTTCCCATTTGTACTATAAGTCTGTAAGAATATATGAATGGAGAACAACAAGGGACAAACGCAGCATGTAAAGCATGTAGGGCTCGAACACTTTCCAGTGCATTCCTTTGTGTATTTGAGCAGCTTTGATTATCAAGTGAAGTATTTGAAATACTGTAAGAAACTCCTTTTCTATGAGCATCGTTGTTAATGTCAACATTGAGAGATGTGTACCACAGCATTCCTTGGCTGAACAACTTCTTGTATTTGAGTGAATGCATTTGGAAAACGAGAGTGAGCAGTGATGTAAGTGATGTATGTGGTCCCATTATTATGCAGCCATGCTTAGAAATAATCTGAATGGGCAGTCCCACAACAAATCATCAAGAGGAGCCTTTTGGTCCCGAGCAGAGTTGTAAGTAACTAAGTACATTTATATAAGTACTGCAATTAACCCTAATACGGTCTAGGTCGTACTGTGAAGGTTTATAATGAACATTATGTAAGGGTTAAGTACAGTTTATAAACATGCTAAAGGACCTTCCTTGAACATTTAAATTTTTCTGCTACTTTAGGCCACTTGTCAGAGGGAAATATGCTACTTATGGCACTACATTGCTATTCCATTTGGGTTACATGCTTACTTTGCAGACGATTTGACATAAAACAACATGTGGTAAGCAACAGTTGTTAAAAAATTGATCCACTTCCAAGTGTATTTGGGGCCCTTCATCAATTTATAAGTCAATAACTGAGGCCCAGAAAGGTCAAATGATCCAATATTTCACAAATAAAAGTAAAAGATCTATATAAATCTGCATAGTAGGCCTTTACCCCATTAATAATCTTACCCCTTAGACGTGACCCTTTGGAGAGGCCCGATTCTTAAGTTGGGAACCACTGGACTAAACCAAATAACTGTAAATAAAGTAGATAAAACTGGTAAAAACAGTAAACCCTAATAATGGCATATGTTAATAATATCAAAAAATGTCTGTATTGTAACGTAAGTAGGATTCCTAACGCAGGACTTTTACTTGTAATGGAGTATTTTTTATATTGTTGCACTTGTAATAAGACTTAAGTAAAGGAATCTGAGTACTGTAGCTTCTGTAGAGTTTATTCTCAGATTGCTTTTCTGTAATCAGAGCGATTGCTGAAAGAAAGTTGAATAAAGAAATGTTTGGCCACTGGATGGTGCTGTATGTTCATGTTATGTCTTCCCTGTTTGGATCCATCCGAATCTCTTGGACACAGTCTGTTTCTGTTTTTAAAGGAGCAGCATGAATCAGATTTCTCTGTTTAATCTGTGCTATCAGAACTAGTCACATACTCAACAGTGTGTGTGTGTGTGTGTGTGTGTGTGTGTGTGTGTGTGTGAGTGTGTGTGTGTGTGTGTGTGT
>NC_048418.1:4323469-4358188 GCF_013103735.1 Etheostoma cragini | reverse complement strand
AACAGGTTACATGAGGTAAACTGATAACGTTCAAGGCACGGACTTGTAACAAGTTGTTCTGAAGATAAATGAAATAATACTGTATGTAGTTCATTAATAATGTGTGTAATGATGAATTGTCATAGCCTGTATACTACTAGTTTATTTTGCATCACTGCATTAAGAAAACAACAACAACGAACAGCAGGAACAGGGTCAAGTGCTGGATGTAACACCGCTGCTGTGAGCAAAGTATAGTAAGACCTATTCCTCGTGTCTTTCTTCTGTTATACTTCCTTCCTCCATCAGCTCTTCATGTCATCCTTTCTATTGTTTATTCACATTACATGTAAAACACTACCAAGCTTCACTTACTCAGCATCCAGAGCTGACATGACCTTTTGTTCTTTTACATGACAGACAATTGGTCATTAAGTTGTGTTTTTGCTTCATGCACGGCAGTGCAATGTCGAGGGTGAGATACAGTGCAAATATACTGTAAAAGCGACAACATTACTCCTACTTTCTACTCCAGCCTCCATCACCACAGCATCCTTCCCTCTGTCTGCCTCACCCTCCCTCATCATTTCCCCAACCCCCTACCCCTCCAAACCAGACACCCCCTGTGCAGCCTCGCCCCAAATCCCCCTAAAACCTAAAACTCTCTCCTTCAGATCTCCTTTCCCCCAGAGATCCTCCTACCCCCCCCCTCCAAACCCTTCAATGCTGCCAATCACCAAATAAATCAACCTCCATCATTAACTTTTGGATATTTTGAATTTCCTGATTGGGTGTATGCTGCTGCTTGCTTGCATAAACCCAATCATGAACGAGTGCAAGTGTGTGTGTGTGTGTGTGTGTGTGTGTGTGTGTGTGAAAGTTTGAGTGTGTGAACAAGTGTTAACATGGCATATCCAGTGTATCAGTGTGTCAATCCCTTAGCAAAGCCTCGGCTCGGCAGGGGTTCACTCCTTATTTAGGTCATCGGACGGTAAAAGAGTTAAACTCCTCTGGATTGGTCCAGACTAAAAACGAATGGTTTCAACTCTGGTCTGTGTGGCCTAAATTCTGCTCGGCGCTCACCTACACAAGTGGTGCTAATCCTAACCACATTGTTTATTGTTTATCATTTATTGCAAAGGGGTGTATCCAAATGTTGGCAGTAACATAAAAAATTATTAATTCGTTATTTGTCAATCTATGAACTATATTAGTTGTAAGTAGTTCCACCAAAGAGAGATTTCCTCTCTAATCCTTTGAAATGATTTTGTTTACCTGTTTGAGACCAAGTTAAAAATGTCCAATACTTTGCCAACAAAAGTACAAAAATGTGCCATAATTTTAGTTTTTCTATTTTCATCTCCCAAAAATAATGTCTTAAAGCTCAAGAACACATACTGAAGTTGAAAAAATGAGTCCAACTCAGGAAATGGGACCATATGAGAGGCATGTGAATGCAGAAGATTCACAGACAGGTTTGTCATGCTAGTGTAGCGGCTGATGTCGAGCCATTAGCCTGCAGCAGAGATGAACAACAGGCTACCGAGGTGTGGAAAGCTCACTTATTATTAACTTCACACCTGTTTTTTTTCATTATCATACTTTTAGTCTTCAACCCCAACTCATGCTGACTCAATCACTTTAAGCCATTCATCAGATTTCACAGAGTGGTGTAATGTATGAGATAATTACTGGCTGCACAGTGTCATACAGTAAGAAGACTAACTTTGTTTTGAATTGTTTTTTAAGACTAAAAGAATGGAAAAGAGTGAGCAGGAGGAATTATACGGCACGAGAGGAGCAAAAAGATGACACAGGATACATGCAAAGATGCTGATGATAGAAGGAGAGAGAGAGAGAGAGACAGAGGGACAGAGAGAGAGAGAGAGAGAGAGAGAGCAAGATGATGCAGGCAGGATATTACATAACACTTTGTCAGACCAGGAGAGAATCAGGGAGGAAAGGAGGGAAGAGAAGAAGAGTTGATGGGGTGAGAGCATAAATGGAGGAGAGGTCAGCCAGTGACGCAGTCTGTGAATGATGAGAAACCATCCTGACTCTTCCTCTGCATGAACCTGATGAAGAAGACCGCCTCGCTGCCACGCCCTCTGGTTGGAGTCCTTGAGCTGCCCCGGACCTCTGGAAAAAGAAATCAAACACAACACAGATGAATAAAGATGCAGTTTACAACAGGCCTAGGTTAACTTGGCCTTAGTCCATATTCACGACGTTATACTTCAAAGATTTCTCCGATGCCGCCGGAAATTCCGTATTTCACTTTTTCCGTCCGGATGTTCGTTACCTTCCGCTTTCTTTGGGTTGTAATTTTAAACTCTGGTGGATTTATGAGGACTATGGTTACCTGGTCCTCAGATCTCTGCAGGGTAAATCCAGACAGCTAGCTAGACTATCTGTCCAATCTGAGTCGTTTGTTACACGACTAAAACAACCTTTTAACATACACATGTTCCACTGAAACAAGTTCGTTCCCAAGGTTTTTTTGCAGAAGCAGCTTGGCTCTTTCCGGCTCTTAGCGCCCCCCAAAACGATTGTGATTGGTTGTTAGGAATTCCAACAAACCAGAGCACCATGGATTAAAACAAAGGCTCGCTTCCTGAACAGTGTCTAGTGTTTTCAGTGAATACAACTACTGGTCCATGAAGCTTTGTTTGGACATTACGACTAAGGGATGAGTAGTTCCTTCACAATGAAATAAAAATACGTACACAGTGTTGTACCTTTGACATTTTTTTGAATTTTCTATTCGTTTTTTCACTCAAGATTATTGTTGCAGTATACGCTTGTGAGTCATGTGGTAGCAGGTTAGCCTAAGGCATGGTCAAAAACTCTTTACATACAGATTTTTCCAGACTTCAAAGGGAGAAAGGAATGGGAAATTTACCAGCCCCTCTCGGATGAGGGGTGGGACTGTTGAGCTCTAAAAGTATTCTGTTTAAGCAGTGACGACTCACATTTACAGAACGTTTATAGTGGCGCCGCCCTCCAGTGGCCTACCCATAATTATGACAAAAGCAAAGAAGAAAGAAGGGTGATGGTTGAGGAGGGGTCAAACAAACACGGGACTTTTACCAAGTAGACCAGGGTTCGTTTCCCATTTGAAAATTAAAGTTAATGGGGAATTTTGTATAGTTTGTGGAACAAACAAAACTATGGCACATTCTGTGTTACCTGCATAACTGGAAGTTAAGTAACGTCGGTCTAATTTCCTGCCACCTCCGGGGCGTTAATTTATAAAACGCTCTGATGGGTTGAATAAGAGGGTAGGAATAAAAAAAACTATATTAGGTATGGTTTGAAGGACTTGTTGTAAATAAAAGGTATACTGTGACATGAAAGATAGATTCATGAGCCAGAGGCATCAACAGGTGCTGACATATCCTGGCTAGAAATGAAATCCTGACTCCGTGAAAAGTTGGACTGTTAAATGCACCACGGATCAAATAAGATTGGAGTTAATCATTACTGCATGGATTGATTTTATGATGAAAAAACAACACAATCAGCTCCTGTGCGGAGACGATGAATGTTCAGTATATGTGAATAAATAGAGTTTGTCATTTTGAGGTGTTTGTTCACTGTGATTTTGTGCTTGTGTACTGTGATGTTTGAGAGATTACAAACAAACCCCCCAAATCAAATGGGAGCCATAATCCCAAATAATCCTATAGAAACCTCTGCTTTACCAACAGGCAGTCAGTCATCTGGCTAGCTAGCTTCATCAGATCTCAACGCTCACTCTCGAAGTCATTCATACAGTCAGTCAATCAGTCAGTTAGTCAGTTAATCAGTCAATCAACTAACAAGCTGGTCTGTCATCCACTTTGTTTCTGGACGCACTCCAACTTGGCCCAGTTGTCTTGAACCGTGCCCGAGCATGATTGTCCCGCCCCACTGCTGCACTCACTCACTACACTGCAATAAAACAATCAGTGCCTGAGCATGCTTACGTCATTACATTGTGGGATTTGCCGAACATAATTCTTGTTCATCTGTGAGGTAATACCAGACCCTGGCGCGATTAGCGATCACACTAGTCAAACCAAATCAAACATGTTCATTAAACCGACCACTTGTACTGTAAGAGGCACACTCATTTGCAACTATCAGTTTATATAAAAAGGTGTATCCACAGAAGTTGATCTTATGCTTGTGTCTTGTGCTGTTCTGTATGTATTTTTAGTTGAGTTTATGTATTTTAAAGGCCCATCTAGTTGGGCATTGCAAATTAGCTATAGATGTGGTATGTGGTGGCATTGATTCATGCTGTATACTTGTTCCTGTACAAATAGACAAAACGTTTAAATATAATATGTCCTGGATGGCAGTTGCCATCACAGACTGATGATATACCTACACTAAGAGGATTTTAGAGGACATTTGCCCTTTATATCCCAACTAGCTTTGGATGACTTTTAAAGTGTTTTGTTTTAGGTTTGGGCATGTCTGTTACCCAACAACACAGGATTTGTAACCCGTATACATTATTATATGATCTTGGAAAAATGCATGAAAACCCAACTGTACATCACTTAATCCTTCTCATTCCAACAGCCTGCTAGTCTTAACAACTACTCAAAGGGCTTTTACATCATACAGGAACCATTCACACACTGTGGCC
Organism: Etheostoma cragini; assembly: GCF_013103735.1. Taxonomy (NCBI): domain Eukaryota; kingdom Metazoa; phylum Chordata; class Actinopteri; order Perciformes; family Percidae; genus Etheostoma; species Etheostoma cragini. Next base: position 4,353,570 of record NC_048418.1, on the reverse strand, counting down.
ATGGCTGCTGTCCAAGGTACCACCTGCTCATCAGGTAAACACATTCACACTCCGATTTCACAGTTTCACACTTTCAGTAAAACACAAAAATGTAAAGAATTTACGAACATGGCTCCTTTTAAAAACAGAAAACCTATAGGGTATTAAATAGAACTCTATGAATAAACACAAGAACAGAATAAAAACAATTCCAGCAGAACATTTGTCGGTACGACTATGTGATGTGTTGCACTTGTAAACGAATAAATAGTATTGCACAGTTTAGTGTTTTTTAATTGATTTAATAGAGGTCACCCAATTGCTGAAAATGCAATTCTTGGAGAAATCAAATGTCTGAAGTGTTTGATACCAAATCAGAGTATGTTTTTTTTTTCCTATTCTAAAGATTCAGTTTGGGTATTTTCGGCCTATATTTGATAGGACAGGTAGGTGAGAAAGGCAAAGACATGCAGGAAATCATCACAAGTCGGCTTCAAACCCTCGATCTCTGTTTCCAGGCGTAAACCTCTCAGTGTATGTGTGCCTGCTCTACCCACTGACCAACCCACTGAGCGACCCACTGACCAACCCACTGACCAACCCACTGACCAACCCGGACACCTACATGTGGTATTTTGAAAAGAATTTTGGACAATTCTTTATCCATTCTCAAGTGGTCCACAACTTGCCACTCAACAGAAGGAGCTACCCAAGTAAAAACGTCCCAGATGTCATTGCGACAAAAAACAGCACAACATTTATCTTGCTATTTTAGAGATTTAACTTGGAGGTAGAACCCTGATGTCACAGTGTGAATGATGTATTGATGCATGCCCGGTACATTCTTTTATACTTAGGTAATGGCTCATCTATGGTGCAAATATTCTGATATTTTAACATGGATTAATTATGGTTAGTTGGCAGATCACTAAGGTAGTTTGTTACCTAATTTATATATTAAAATATTGTTTTTTAATTTGTTTATGCATTTGCCTGTCTTGGTCTTTGAAAACCTTGAGTCCATGTTGGAAATAACATGTTATTCATTAGGGGTGGGGGAAATATTTGATACAGCGTAGCATTGCAATATTTTCTGCATTGATACGCAGACACCAAGTTTAGATAATTTATTATACATGTGTTGGTCAGTTTGTCTGCTTGACAATCCCATTTTGCTGCAATAAAATTGAAGTGAGATGAACAAACAGAGAAATTATATTTATTTTAGATAAAACAGATGTTGTCATAGTTTCCTTTCGTGGACATCATTTCAAATTGGATTTGGGAGTTGGAAAAAAGGTAATCAATTGCAAAATATCGCAGAATATTGCAATACATTGAAAATGGCTATAAGATTGTATCGTGACATAAGTAGGCTATGGTGGTGATATTGTATCATAAGGCCTCTGGGGATTTCCACCACTACTAGTCATATATTTTACCCCCCCCCAAAAAAAATCAAGTCAAAAGGTTCATTTTACAGAAGCACATGAAGGCAGCAACATCAGCAGCCCTGATGCCTGCAGATCAGACAGGCTTTTTGTTTTGCTCCGGGCAACTGATTGGCTGAGCTGGTCGGGAAGAGGGCGGGGCTTGTTTCTTCGTCCTGGCACCAGTCTGCTCTGCAAGCAGCGAAAGGTGGAGAGATTTCCCCCCTCTCACACTCTGTCTGTCACACACACATACACACACAAACACGTATAAACACACACGCGCGACCTGTGACTGAAACGGGACACATCGAAACGGTGAGTAGAGTACATTATTTTACAATTCATAGCCTAACTGATGTATGATGTGTCATCGCGTGACTAGCGTTGTTTACTGGAGGCTATCCTTGCGCTGCGCCATCCTCTCGTGCATTACTAAATGAGTGAGGAAATTCATTCATGTCATATTTATAGCGTTATTTCTGTCTCTCGCTGCAGTGGCATGGCTTTGGGCCTATTTTTAGATTGTTATATGGCGGACAGGCCATTTGACATCGTGGTGCACGCACGGTCTTTCCCATCTTCATGGTGGAGGGTAGTGGGCGTGTGAGGGGGGGATCAGTGTCTCTCTTGCAGAGGTCCGTGGATTCACGTCTCTTTGTTATGTTGGTGCCGCAGTCAGGATGGTACACCCCTCCGGCTGAAATAGCACCAGGCTATAGTAATCCAAAGATATTCCTATCCTATCCCGAGATCATAGTAGGCTGCTCCTCAGTAATCATTAATGAGGGTATAGTGGCCTCATTGCATCTAATGCTATTTTAGAATTTTCGTCTTTAACCTTAACAGTCCTATAGCTGTTGCAGTGACTATGGTTGTTGGTGGTAATAGTCTCTATATCATTTTTTACTACAGAAGTGTAGTCCTCGAAGGCAGCAGGTGCAGTTCTAGAGCAGTCAAGGCCTTGTTATATAAAGGCATTTTTTTATGATGTTACAATGGCGATACACCAGCTTTAAGAAGAGTCTGTGATGCTCTATAGGGACCAAGCCAGTCGTTATACAATAATACGCCCCATCTCCACTCTACACACACACACACACACACACACACTTAGTACACAGCTACACACGCACACACTGCATCCTCTGTCTCTGTGTGGATTAGCACACATTGTTCTATGTCTTTCTCTCTCGGGCTGTTTCTGGTTTTGATCCCATGTAAAATTTAAAGGTTTACTTTGCTGATAGTCATCCAACTCTGTGTCATCAAAATGTTGGCAGTATGTGTAAATGAACTATGGTAAACATGGCATAACAAAACAGCAACACCTCCAGGTGATGCCTTTGACGGAATACTTGTCACTTGGAACTTTGCTGCTGCATGGCCCTGAACTACAGACCTCACTTACACACACAGACACACACTTAGACCGGACTCAGATCAAACTGTAAAACTCAGCAGCACCGGTCAAATATTAACCCAAGATTACGTAACTGTATTGCCTATTTCACGCCTATTCTTTTTTTATAGAATCATATTTCAGCTTAGTCTTTAACTGTGAGCCTATACGAGATTGTTTGATACAAGCCAACCGCTTTTCTGTGTCAATACGGACGAGTTAGTTTATTAGTCCAGTACAGCGCAGTGCATTCTGGAAGTTGTAGGTTTTCTACTTTTGGAGCAAAGACGAATATCATTCACGCACAGATTCTAGTTATTAGTTTGTATACCCTCTTAATTCTTCTGGTTAGTTAAAATGACTTTAATAACGGCATAGAAAAGAACAATGACTAATCCTCCTTTCAATCCATAGATCTGATTGCGAATCGGCACAAGCCTAATAAAACTGCTTGTTTTCTCTGGTCAAGTAGCACCAATTTCCAAAATGTTTGTGCCATTATACTGCTTAGACAGCCCAGTTTTAGGAAAAAAAAACTTCTTTCTTGAGGTAAAATACTTTTTTAAGGTGCTGTGTTTGGGAATGGCAAATGCATGGTAAATTAAATAATAAATGGGCCACAGCACAGACATGCTGTAGGAATAATATTGGAGTTGGAACACCTTAATTCTCCCATTACATTTTTCCTTACAGTAGAAGTGGCTCTAACATTCACGCTTCACTGAAACTAGATAATGTTTAAAGTCAATACATGGCTGCACCATTATATAAAATGACATGTAATTGTCATTTTAGCCTGATATGCTTGGTATCTTCAGAGAGTTTAGGGTGGTTCCTGCAGTGCTGAAGAGGTCAGTCATTTTCTGGCAGTCTTTGTGCGTTTCTTAGACACTTCGTTAGACACTTTTTGGCTCTCCAGCAAAGCCTACCTGTTGCCTTGTTGCCGCCTGTCTCTGCCTCTCACTCATATGTCACACCGTATTTAATCAAAGATCCCCTTAAGTTTTAACTCTTTATTTTTTGAAATAACTACTAGCCAAGGACTAGCCATAATTGGTATTAGACTATATGATAACAAATAACATCTGATTATAAATCATATTGTTTTATGCAGTTTTACTTACTAAGCTATAGTGTGTAGTTTCTGTCACCCCCATGAGGAATTCGAAGTAATGACAACAAAACTGTTGGCGCATCCACATGAAACAAGCCTTCTGTGATAGCGCAGCACCCCCACCCATCCTCCACGCAGTTACTAGTAGCCAAGGAGGACTCGGAGGATTTTATAAAAACACGAGGGACTCTTCAGAAGAGGTTTTTATCATCACTCAATTTTCTGCACATGAAAGTCACCGGACAACACACTCTATTGAACAAAGCCATAGTGAACAATACAGAGAGTTGTGTGGAGCTGATAGTCTTTAAAAAAAAAAAAGATGTAGATGTAATGTGACTTCTTCTTACTACATGAAATTAGATTAGACCTTGGTAATTCAGCAGCATTTTAGCATTAAAGTAATAAAGAAAAAAATATGTGTTACTAGCAGACAGCAGACCTATTCTTGTTGCAGGCCATTTCATTCCAATTAAATTAGAGACGTTCTGATATCGTCTCTGATACTGCCTAAAAACGCTGGTATCGGTATCGGGAAGTACTGGAGTTTATGCACCGATCCAATAGCACGTAAAAAAGCCCTAAAGAAAATCTACGTTAAAGTAGTTTAATGATGTGGCGTTGTTTGTGTTTGTTCATGTTTCACAAAGAGTTTTTACCTGAGCTAGTCCGACAACAAAGATAGAAGTCATATCACATCCATACAGGGATAGTAGTATGCAGCTGTTTAAACATAATCAAAAACATGACACACTGGTATTGGCTCAGGATTGGGATCGGGAAGCAAAAAATGGTATTGAACCATCTCTAAATGAAATTACCCCCCTATGCCCCTTTCTTGCTCAGATTTTCCTTCTCAAACATCTTATATTTAATGGGAAATAATCCTTGACAGGCCAGTGATTGACAGGCTTGTCAGAAAGACAGACAGCCAAGAATAAAAATGACACATAGAGATGGAAAGAAAGAGAACATCTAGCTGGTTTCCACATGCAAAATGACTTACAATGCATACAGAAGAAGCTCATGCTTTATTTCCTTTATCACCAACATAGCAAGATGGCAGGAATTGTAAAGTGAAACAATATTGTACAATACTAGTTGAATCAAACTAAGGAACAATTTGGCATTCTATTGTATTCTGACTGTATTGTCTGTGAAGAATATAAAAGAAATGTATAATATAAGAATATAAAGAAATACTAGGCAGATGGTTACAGTGCTAGATATTTAATGACACCCTGTACTGGGTTAAGCTTGTGAAGGTGTATTCAGACTGAACAGGGAGCAAATTATAAGGTGTAGATGTGAATGAACATGAATTGGGCCTTAAAGATGAACACATCTGTGTCAGTGAAAAAAAGAATGTCATCTTTGCTGAAAAAATATGTCTCTTCAAGATGACCAAAGAAGTACACCCGAGGTTGATAGACTCTAAGCAAAGTATGAAAAAAGTTTAAGCTAAGTCTGATAGCGTGGAGGTGAGCTAGGCAAACTAAGTTCTGATATTTTGGAGAATGGCTAATGTACTGCATCGTGGGAGCGGCTTCACTGGAACATCCATACCCAGTGGCACCTTCTGTTCCAAAGGCTAATCATGACTGGTGACCTAATGGGTTTGGGAAGTCGGATGCAATTTCTGCAGATGTGTTTGCAGTGAAATATACATTTTGAGGAACCTTTTTATTTATTTTTTTAAAAGGTTTGCCAATGCAGCTCCATTGGTATCCTTTTGTGCTTGTACTACAAAAAAAAGACGAATGACGAGCACAAGCAGGACGCTGAATGGATTATCAGAAATGTTCTAATGCATGACTGTTGTGATAATGTTGCCATGATTTGTGCTTTAGAGATTGGTGGGATTACATGCAATCCCTTCTAGATTATCAGCAGCAGGCAGAAAGTCAGGCTAGCAGCCATCCAACCAGGTGTACTCAACGTCCCCATGTCAGGCGCCCAGCCATCCAGAGTCACTTAGATTTCCTATGAAACAGACAGTCAGTCATTCAACTGATCAAACCTTCACTGTAGAAGTAGTTTTAAAACATACTTAACTGGCCAAACCTTCACTGTAGAAGTAGTTTTACAACATTGCTCTAATAATCCCACTGTACGCTACCTGCTCGGCAGGTAAGCAGACAGACACCGTTAGCAAGTAGCTGGAAAACACAGTGGAGCATATAGCAGATAAAGAGTCAGACGCTTAGTTGGAGGGTGAAGCAACTTTAAACTAGAAGGGCACTCGGAGAGCGCGGACCTCCGCCAATGCCGTGTCCTTTGAGGCTCTAGAGCCATCCAGAGAGCTGTTTTCTTAATCTTGGTCCTGTGGCACCGGTGTGTTGCTGGAGAACTGAGGGGTTGGAATTCCTGGCTCTGGATGATTTCACGTCAATCGTTACTCGGTAGTACCAAAGTCATTCGCTTAGTATCCTAAGATGTACAGAGTTTGGTACTAGGGTTGCACAATATTTACAAAATGTGATATTGATTATGAATATTGTGATTTTTGATATTTTTAAACATATGTAAAATCACAAAACTTACAGGAAAACATATCAAAACAGATTGATAACACATCAAAGAAGTTTTCTTACAACACAAGGTTTATTTCAGTTGACGGTCATATTGGACTGGTACAACATGAATAACTAAATAAGGACCATGTCTACAGAACAAGACATGTTGTACTGGTTGGACAATATAAAATATGTAAATAAAGAGAACAGGATACAACTTTTCATTCACTTCTTTGATTTGTTCCGTTTGGTTGTCTCCATCTGTTTCTTCACTTACACCGTAACTCTGTTGATATATACACACACGTGGTACGCTACATAGGGCTTGTCACGTAGTGGACCCGTGCGCTGACGTGCACTAACATGCAAGTGGCATGGCAACTGGCCAATGAAATTATGATAATTATAGTGTTTCAAGCCAATCTACTGTGAATCAAACAAAACTAAGTCACGTAACCAACAGATGGGACAAAACGCTCCACAAAATACACAAAATATTGCATACTTATTGCAACACTTTCAATATATTGCGATAACGATATTGAGCCGGTATATCGTGTACCCTCTTTGGTACCCAACCTTACTGCCAGGGATAGATAAGAGAAGATAACGGGATGCAAATTGCAGATAGTGTCAATGCCAACGTAACAGTCTCAGCACAGCTTGGTAATGAAGACACTGTGAGACAACTTTTCATTCATGCAATGTTCCCTTTTCCCAATGAGTCTGTGAACCAAGTGAAGTTGGCAAGTCTGTTGCAAGTCTTTCAGGGCATTTAATGTGCAGTAGTAATTTGCATTCATTATTGATGGCCCTAGAGAATTATGTCAGCTCTAAGTAATCTGGAAGAATTGTTATTGCCACAGTGGGATTTAAGCACCTGAAATCCCAGCGGACAATTTTTTTTTTTGCGTCTGATAGAATAAGTCGTCACTGAAAGAAAATTGAAAGCAACATTCTTCAACGAATACTTGTCCTGCAACATGTTCTGTCGATAGTGTAGTGTGTTCTCCTTCCTAAATGTATCTGCAGCCCTTGTTCTTGCTGAATGGTGACTGGTTTTAAGAGAGCTGATTGGCCAGGAGATGGGCTATGTTATACAGCTTGAACTTGAACATGCTGCTGCTTCAGTTGTGGTTGCCATGGTGATCTTGCCTGGTTAAAAGTGAATCCCCCTTGGGAAAATGAAAGGATTTCACAAAGATCACTCACTAACACACTAATCAGGCAGACAGACCGTAGCATTACCAGGGACCCCTGTACTGAGTCAATCCAACAACAACAGTGTTTCAGTAAGGGGGGGGGGGGGGCCCACCGGAGGTTTGGGTTTAAAATAAACACATTACCCGGAAATACTCTTTGGAGATGAGCTATTGTTGTTGGATGGGCCAGATACTCACTGTAAGTAAACAGTCATTAATATGTGCCACCGGTAGCCTGTCAAGCCAGACCCACATCAAGATGTTGGTCTGGGAACTCACCATGGGTAAGGAGCAATCTGAGGAGTGCAATGAATGGTTGTCTTTCAAATCCTCTCTGCACGCAACAGGATAGTGCTACAACCAACCAGAGCAATGCTGGTTGATAGATCAAACTTTTGCCGTATCCGGTCAGTAAAACTTCGGTGACATCTTCCTTTTTTAAGAATGACATCAGTGTTTTACTCCAAGTCTTCTAGAGTTGCGGTCAAAGCTGATTCCAAAGACAATCTTCTTTGTTTTCCAGTAGCAGGGAATTCAAGTCGCAACTCCGCTGTCTAGGCCGGATGATAAAAAAAATAAAAATAGGAAATAGGAATCACGATTTTTTTCGGATGGACATGATGTGCAAAAATAGATATCCCTGTGTATTCTAATTTTTGTTTTTTTATAACTAATATTCGAACGTCGTTTTTGGCCAGTTTTGACAGCCCTTTTTTCAGAGATTATCTGGCTTTCACTTTCTCTTGCATGATTGGGAGGAGTAACTGTAAGTAAATAGTGGCATTTATTGCTTGTAGAGGCTAAGCCCAAGCTTTAAGCCCCTGAGGTGCCGTTCCACGGGCAGAGTAACAAACGCACTTTTTGCCTTTTGGATCAATGAAAGTCCAAGTCATATCTGTAGTTAAAACCTTTGGTTCCATTAATTTCAGTTAGATCTTAGTTGGTTTCCAGACAAATCACTGCTTGTGTGTTTGCCTGTGTAGTGTTTTGGTGTTGCCGTATGTGCGTGCAAGGCAAGGCAAGGCAGCTTTATTTGTATAGCACATTTCAGCAACAGGGCAATTCAAAGTGCTTTACACAAAATCATTAAAACAGATAAAACACAAGTACAAACAGTTAAAAGTCATAAGCATTAAAAATCAATAAGATGTGCGTTCGTGCGTGCGTGCGTGTGTGTGTGTGTGTGTGGTCAAAAACTGTATGTGCTTAGGGATTGCACCAGAGGAACCAAAGATTGGTTCCTATTCATACCAAGGGCAGGAATTGGCTCTTACATTACTGACATGCATGGCTTTTTTGGTAAGTAATTTAACCAATAAAAACCAAACCAAGACTGTGAAGTTCCGTCATGACTTGAAAAGTTGCCCTTGAAAAGTTGACCGATCCGGCTCTACATTATAGATGCAGTGAACGGATGAAACGGAGAATACAGAGGAAACAACAAAGGTCATTCTCTCCTGCTGAGGGAAGAGGCAGAGATTCAGATCAGACCTGACATCATATGGTACAGTGGAGCCAGGGAGGACGGGACAGCCGTGTGTCTTTTGTGGGTTTGAGCTCTGGGTTTGGGATTTGATACGAGCTAAGGTCTTTTCTTTCCTGCTGAAAACAGAGGCTCAGATTCAGATCCGACCTGACATCAGACAGTACAGTTGAGTGAGAGAAGGGTAGTACAAAATGTTCCCTTTCATGGACTTTCTTTAATGCATTTAAACGTGGACATGGTGTGCACAGGCTCAGGGTTCAGAGTAGAAGTAACAAACCAAAGTTTATCTTGTTACTATTCTTTAGTACATTTTGGTGTACTTTGGTGTACAAAGACAATGTGGACTAACCATGTCTGCCCAAAAATGTCAGTTCTGCTGTTGGTAAGTACATTTCCAGTCAGAGCAGTGATGTCCAAATGACGCTTCATGGACCATGTGTTTTATTTGTTGACCCCACTTGATGGCGCTCTTGGTTTAAAGAAAAAGGCTCAAGGAATAGCAACTCATTGTGCTTGGACAATAAGGAAAGTGTTTCCTGAAGGCTTCCTCCCAGCCATTTGCCGACAGAATCAAATTGCAACAATTTAAACCACATTACTTGCCTTTTTTAAGTGTAATTATTGTTTATTTTTCACAAAAAATGCACGTAATGCAGGGAAAAGAAATGTTCAAAAGGTCTAACATGACAGATATCTAGCTGTCAAAGAGACAATGCCCCACTTTGACATAGTGCCAGATGTTGTAGTAGGCTACTGTACGTATGGCAAAACGTGATTCTGCAAGGATTATGTAGTTAAAAATATGTGTCAAATATTCTTTATTGCACACTATGGATAAATGCACTGGGTAAAGGGTTACAGTAGTATGTGGTATATGTGTGTGTGTGTGTGTGTGTGTATATGTATGTATGTATGTATATATATATATATATATATATATATATGTGTGTTTTTAGTATACAGTTATAAATACTCTTTTGAAAGCATTGCATTGCAAATGTGTGAAATCTGCTTTCTATTAGTAACAATTTTATATGAAATCTGTTTAACCAATTCCAACTTAGTTTGAAGTCCTGTAAATTTAAAGAAGTCAAAATACAGTCCTGGAAGTATGACTCACTGTCAGCTACATGTGGCTTTATTAAGATTAATAGCTGAAAGAGTTACGGTGAGTGGTCCCAGGTGAGTGACATTATTCAGTGTCCAGAGTTACCGTGAGTTACCCTCTCTGACAGAATACACCCTTTTACCTTTTAAATTGTTGGTCTTGCCCGAGGAAACACTGAGTAAAGGATTCTGTCTTATAGCATTTCCTTTCCAAAGGACACATTCAGCCTTCAGCTGCTTCCATCTGCTTCTTTTTGCCTCCTTTCCTGTGTCTTTTGTTCATATTCTCTCTCCTCCCACATATTCTTTGCACAAATAAACCACATGAGTGATTTTGCTTCAAGACTGATGTAGTGGACAGTGGAGGGTAATTTTTGGTTGGGTTCTGGGGTAGATATATATGGAACATATGTACTGTACAGTGGAAGAGGTATTCTGAGCTTTTACTTAAGTAACAGTAGCAATACCACATTGTATAAATACTCTGCTAAAAGTAAAGGTCCTGCAGTCAAGGTTACTAAAGTAAAAATAAAAGTACCAGAATCAAACCATACATAAAGTATGAATAGTTATCATACTCATTGTACAGAATAGCCTATTTCAGAATTATGTATATTACTTTTAGATTTTAAATAATGATGCATTAATGTGCCCATCACTTAAGTATTGCCACCATAAACCGTATATATTTTTATATATATAGTATTTTACAGTATATATTTACAGTCTATGGTTGCCACTAGTAAAATTGGGCCTTACTTATTTATACTTCATCATTTTGTTAATATCCCCCTGGGGATCAACAAAGATTTATCTAAACCTATGATAACTATGATTATAATTGTTTTGCTAATTGCATTTTGTATTAGTAATCTGAATATGCAAGTTAAATAACCAAAGTTATCAAAAGAAAAAGAAAAAGTACAATAGTTCCCTCTGAATTGTGAATAAAAATGTGTAATCCTTTAACGACACTTTAATAAAGCCCCTTGGAGCTGCAGTGTAAACAGAGGGAGTGGAGAGATAGACTGATACAGTGTCATTAACTGCTGATCCTGTACTCTTCTCATTTTACCTCCAACCTCCTTCACTGGCTCCCAGCAGTTTTTTCCATCTCATCTCCTGTGTGCAGTCTTGGTTTTCATGATCATCTCTCACTTTAAACACAGAACAAAGCCACATTTGACAGATGCGTGCAGTCAATCACAGGTCGGTTAAATAGGCTGACTGTCTGCACCTTTCTCTCATGTACTGATGCAAAGTGTAAGTGTGTCTGCATGTATGTTTGTTTCGTGTGTGTGGATAGGTTGACACAGTGTGTTGTCAGCAGTAATCTAAACTGCTGCTCTCCAGAGATGCACTGTGCGTGTGTGTATGTGTGTTTGTGTGTGTCGGAGCTTGTGCCCTGTCAAGAAGGAGACAGCGAGGAGCTGCTGAGTCACCGTGGCAACTGGCTGGGCAGCCATGACAGGATTTCGTTAACATGTTAGATGCCGTGATTCTAAAAGATGGGAAGCACTTCTAAGTTACAGCCTTTTCCTTTTTGTCCTTAATGTTTAATCATAGTAACGCATTATTTTCTAATTTCACCATCCATATAAACGATTTACTTCCTCTAATCAACAGAACCCCCACCCTCTTTATCATACCTTTGTTATAAAAAGAAAAGAAAGGAAGAAAAGCATGAGGAAACTTCTGCAGCATGCCTATAGCATGATTTATACAAATTCAACAGACCTGAGCATCACTTTTAGAGTTGATATTTCTGATCTCGCAAATGGACTCCCAGACACATTTCAGCTGCCTAGATTGTTAGCTCCTATGTATATTGGGCTACTCATTTATCCTCTGCGTGTTCCTAGAGTTGATGATTGCAGTCTTAGACAGCTACTTGTTATCACCACAATTCACAAGTGGGGTATTTACTGGCGTATTTTAATGTCATAGAACACAATGCTAAAATCTTTTAAACATGTGTTAACCACATAACTTATATAGGGTGGGCGGCATCGTTAGATGATAATTCTCTGTGGGTTCATCACTGTAAGTGACACTCACAGCTTGCACATAGTAGAAGTTGGATACGTTGTTAAAATTAAAATATTCATTCAGTTAAGATGTCTGGATTTCTGTGATAAAATCTTTTCACAGAGCAACTAGAATTGCCTCCCCATTAAGAATATTTCCTGTTGTGTATCTCCATACAACCCCATTCTTTTACTATATTGTAGCTCTATTATCATCTAAATGTGTTTTCCATTCATGTTAGCGTCACGTATGACCTTATTACAGTACACACACATCTGGTGCACGTCCAGTATCAGCAGTTTTACATGAAATAGGTTAGCACTCTTTAAAGTTGCAATGCAGCTGGTTTTAGAGGTGATTGGGTCATTTTCCACATATAGTCTTACAGCTAAAGTGTCACAGTGCTTTACATAGCTCAGCTCACACTTTGAACTTCTAGATTGTGCATAAAACCTGACCTTTTTGATCTTATCAAGTGAAAGCCTACTGCTGTTAGTCCCCATGTAGAGTAAGCATTTAATAGAAATGGAAATAACAGATATATCTTCATAAGATGCAATACATTGTGACATTGTTTGAAACTGATGAAGTTTTCTCCCTCCGGAAGCAACATGATAGGCTATTTGGTGACATTGACAATGGTGTCAGGCAAACTTCTCCAATGTTAACTAACTTTAATTTTTTGAATGGCCTTCAAATTGCCGTCATTTACCTTAATTTTTAGGCTGACAATCTTTATGCTGCTCAGATTGATCAATCTGATTAATAGTAAACTGAAATAGAATATACATCATTTATGATAGAAAAACAAATGACTGTGAAAATACAGTTGATATTGTGCCTGGTGATAATATCTGGCTACAATTTGACTACCTTTCGTTTGTCACTGTGTCACTAGTGACCAAAACCAAATGCCTCTTGATGAAGTTTATTTTTGAATGACAAGAGCACAAAGGCACTCTTATTCTCGCACACTCTCCACCTCTCTCTCTCTTTCTCTGTTCTCCTGACTTGGTGCCTCTCAATCATTTCAACCGTGTGTGAACCCTCCAGCAAGCTGGACAACCAAACTGAAAGCTGTGTTGGCAAATGATGTCCAAATGAAGCGTCATGAAACCATTAGTTGTATTTGTTGTACCTACAAGATGGAGGCTCTTGGTTTTAAGAAAAAGGGATAAAGAATTTGATTCAGTGTGCTTTGAACCCTTTGTTGAACAGAGAGCTCCATCCAGTGGGCTAGAAAAGGGTTCTTGAAGCTTTATTTGGCTATCACTAAGTGTTGGCCACTTGCTGCCCTTCAGTTAACTCAGAGTACTCAAAGTAAAGCAGTGATGTGTTTCTGTTTGTCTGGCCGGGAGACCGGATGCTTGTGATTATACTGAGTTGGAAAAATGTACTGCCACTTTACATAATACAATATTTGTAAAATCTAGCAATAAAGAAAGTTCTGACAAACACTAAGTGCAGAATAAATTGTGTATATTAACATGATTTGGCAAACTAGTTAGAAATCTAATATATGAATGGGCAAGAAACCAACCAGATTTATTGTTTGATTCTTTATTACATTTTCTGCAACCAACAAGCCTATGGATGCAGGAGGGAGCAGCTTCCCGGGGCCATAATCCCCAATCACTGTTGTTACATCATTGGCACAGACTTTTATACTGTACTGTGACTCATCACTGAACTGAACTGACCTGTGGCTCAGCTGTAAAGCCAACTGGTAAATAACTTGTCTTCAGAAACTCAGAAATGTCCATCTTCAGACGGATCAGTTAATGTCAGTGGAGGTCTGTTGTTTTGAAAGCCATGACGTCTCTCTCTCATGGGTGGGCCAAATTCTGTGGGGGGGCAAAGCAGAGAATTGGGAGGTAACCTTGCCCCTTATGACCTCATAATGATAATGGCCTTCTGAACCTATAACAGTCCCCTTCTAACCCCGATACATGAGGCCGATAAACACTGATAACGCCCAAGCATTTGATTGATAACATTTGGATGGGGGGAAGGATGGGGGGACCAGACCTATCTGCAACAGCAAATAAAACATGAGCTTGCAGATTCATCTGGTTCCCAGGCAAAAGCTGCCCGGGATATCCTGTCTGACTCACATGTATGCTCAAAATAAGCATTTAGAGTGCTTTTGATTAGTGGACTGTTTGTTTTTTTGTTTAAAAAAAAACTATTTGATACTGTACCATTATGTTTGCTATGGCCAATAATGTCTGCTCCTCTAGCGGCTTCACTGGGAGAGAGGGGGGGGGGGGGGGGGGGGGGGGGGGGGGGGGGGGGGGGGGGGGGGGGCTGGGTTCGAGCTTAATTTAGGTGATGGTGAATGTTCTCATACACACAGACACACACTCACACACACAAAAACATAATCCACCAAATCTCTTGCGTTTTCATAGTGCAGTTATGTGTTGGATTTCCTGCCAATGTGTGTATGTTTGTGTGTGTGTGTGTGTGTGTTTGTGTACATGATTGCGGGATAACTCAGTGTTTTGGAGGATGAGATGATTATGTAGCAGAAGGCTGGGTTCAGGGAGGGAGAGGTGACGGAAGCTGGAGCAAGGGATTGTGGGTGCAGGGATAGTTTTAATCCCCCGGTGCAACAGCTGTCCCACCCAACAACCCAACAACCCATCATCATCATCATCATCATCATCATTATCATCATCATCATCGTCATCAGGGTTCATTTCTAGAATTGGTAAACAAAGTATTCAGCCACATATTTTATGTCATACAATTGTTAAATATTCTTTAATTAAATTAGTTGTTTATGAAAGCAGCCTTCCTAGCTTCCACATAGAAAGTTTCATTCAGTCACAGCGGTTGCCATATTGGAAATTGGGCAATTTTTGCCCCCTAAGATCAATATCAGTCTCAAAACTCCCATGTAGGTTGGGCTCTATTCATTACTAAGAGGAACCCATACACATAATAATTGTACACATTGTTAATAAGATAATTATTTATCACTGCAGCTTTAATATAAAATGAAGCAATAGTTTATGTATGGCCTACAATTCCTCTTTCCTAAAGGAGGGGAATGATCCTTGGTAATCTCTTTTGCAATACAAAGCTCTTCGTGGTCCTTTGTGATTTTATCCACCGTGATGGGGGCTTTAAAGAGGCAAATTTCTGCTCGCAGTGCTCCTCCTTTCCTGTAGGACCGGGGGTTATCAACCCGCCTGCAAGGACTGGAAGAAATCCAAATTCAAGGTCAGACAAAGTTTCAGCATCAATTAAAAACTGAAGTTATTTGTCTGCCATACTTAATTTGATTAGAATAAGTAAAGAAAAAACATTTTACATATATAAACTAATACGAGTGCTATTGTGAGTAATGAGAGGCAGAATGGTGAGAGAAAACAAAGCTCCAGGCCACTGAACTTTCTGGCTTATGAAACCTCTCCATTGGAGCCATAAATATTGCAGAATAATATGCTAAGAGGATAATAGAGGTTAGGGAGCCTCTGTTTGGGATTGGGTAATTTTTGTGAGTGTGTGTGTCGGAGAGAGAGAGTGCTGTGTGATTATAAGACACAGTAGTAAAGCATTTCAGTAACTAGAATTTGTAGGGAAATGTATTTGAAAGAAACTTTGAACAAAATCAGAGGCAATAACAGGAAAAAAATACATTCATAGCATAGCTGCAATAGAGCAACAGGGAGAAATGACGGTAGAAAAGAGGTAGAAACCCAATATGTGTGTGTTGTGTGAGGTGTCCCCTGTACTGTGTCCCCCTGAAACAATGGCCTACAGTTCCACTCAGGGCCTGCTAACACTATAATGTATGTCCTCATACTAGCTACTGGCCTGTGCGCGGGTGCATGTGTGTGTGTGTTACAGTTGCAAGACAATGACAGCTTGTTCGCTGGGATGGTGGATGGAGGGACAAACAGAAACAGAGGACAGAGAGTTTGTTCAGGGGTCATGCTGTCTATATGTCGGGACACCGGTTATGTTTGTGAGATTTAGCAGATGGAGTGAAAAGTGAATCCAAGCCGTGCTCCATCATTAAGGTTGAGGTTTAGTCTTTATTTTTTAAATAAATCAGAAAATGGATTTAAGTTGGTTACATTTTGTTATCGATGTCTTTCTTTTGGATTTCTGTCGACAAAGTTGAGTTCATGTTAGTTTAGCTACCCAGTTCTTCTTCTTCTTTTTATTTACATATTGGAAACACCAAACACATCACAACTTGTGCACTGGGCTTTTAGACTATAATAATTAAAATTGTAATTTATTTTTTTGAACAGGGAAAATGCGCAAAAAAACATTAATGGATGTTGTGTGCCCAGTTGTAGCAAATTGCTAGTTTGCGCCCGTAGTCCCTGGACAGGTCCTGTACACGACACAATAAAATACAGTCAAAATGCTTACAGTATGAAATAGAAATACATAAAGTCATAAAAATCTACAGACATTATTGTCCGCCCATCACACCCCATCTATAGCTAAAACTAGTTGTAGCTTAACCCCCATGAAGCATAAACACCTCAATTCAACAACCAATTTAACAACCAATGCTTTGCTTAGCGTGAGAAAGAGTGCAAGTTAATGCAAGAAATTAGCTCCGTAGGAGGAGTATTCCACTGATTTAAAGCCATAGAGGAGAACAGTGTCCTCTCAAATGCAGTTTTGCATTGTGCAAAACTACATCTGCCCCTTGTGGCAGATCTAGTTCTCTGTTTTGTTTTTTCAGAGCAGAGTGTTAGAAATCTTTCCAGAGGAGGATCAGAAGAATTATTTATTGTGCATTATTATATTCAGTCCTTAAAGTGTTGTAGCAGTCAGACAGAGAGGAAAAACTTGATTCTATACTAACATTTGAATACTATGTGGCCCACAAAAGATTTCCACAATAAAAATAAAATGGGAAGAAAGGCCATTTCCATTCCAATTGACGTAGCAGAATGGTCAGAGCAAGGGGGTGAGCGAGTGTCCACTAAGCGCAGCTACTAAGGCGCCATTTTGATGCTAACAAGCCATCATCCACCGTTAGCATTGCATTGACTGCCATTCATTTTTACGCCACTTTAACACTGAATAACTTTACATCTGAAGCCTTTAATTCTAAAGAAACACAACAGTGTATAAAAGGCTCTGTTTCCTTGTGTCTCACATTATGGCTCTGTAGCAGACAATAGTGTCACAACCACATGACTTACTGTTGCACAGTAGTGGATTTACCGAACAGTACAGGATAAGCTCAGCTTGCTCACGTCACATCTACGTCTTCAAGCTCAGTTAATCTCAGCCTGTAACGCTCTGCCGTCACCAGAAAGTGCTTCTAATATCCTTCACGGGTCTCTGTCCAGAACAACGGGATCTGTTGGTCCATTTCCGAGCAGCAGCCATATTTATGTTTATCATTGCCATGGTAACACATAAACTTCCAATAATAAGCCGACTTCCGGCAAGTCACGGAGCTGAGGTTTTGCAGTAATATACAAACAAACGGTGGAGTAGTAACGTTACAAGGCAGAGAACCATCCGCTACATGAGTCAGATTAACTTCACGTTTCATCCACACAAAGCACACTGGGAGGGCTCTAACTCTAGCGGCCCGCTAACCCAGTGCCGCTGGTCTCTCCCTCCTCACACGTCTCCCGGGCTGGGTCGGGAGGCTCTCCTTCCAGTGAGCTGTGACACAGTTTACGGCCCAACTGAAGCAAATTGTCCCTATGGCAACTAACAACAATCGCCATTTCGTTGTGTACCAATCAAATTATCAAAGGAAACACTTCAATGGCCTTTCTATCCATTTTATTTCTATGATTTCCACATTAAATCAGGTTTTCTGGTATCAAGAAGCTGACTGACTTACTATTGACTGAGGTACATCACCACGGTAACCTATACTGCCCAGCTAACCCGCTCTGAAGCAGGGTCAGTTAAGAGGACCAGATTAAATCCAGTCAATAACTAATGACCAATGACAAAAAGTGAAGTCATCAGTTTCTTTACAAGATTCTGACATTGAAAAAAAGCACTGACTCTACAATAAAGAGATGAAGGGCAATAGAACAATAGAATCACTTTTCTTTCCGTGATTATTCAATGTCAGAGAGAAGACTTTATTGTGTCACATCTGTGTCCGGTCTGCGTTTACTGTAAAACAAGGCTTCTAGCAAAAAGGAAGATGGTGGTTTACCATGCTAACAGCCTAATAATATGAGCCTCGCTGTAGTTCAAAAACCTATAAATGTTTTTTGCATTTGCTCTTGTTCATCAAATGTTCTCTGACTTGGCCGTTGGGGTTAGTGAACTCAGCTTTGTTCCAGAGCATTGCATGAGCAGAGCCACACCACCAAACTGAAATGCATATTACTGCCATAAATGGTCTTGGCTGAAATGATTACAATTTTTATATCTAGATTTATGTATTTTCATAACAGACAATATTCTTGACAGTGATTACTTCAGAACGGTTAACTTTTACGCTCTTATTCCATCCAGAACGGTCTTAGATGCAGATGATTTATTTTTTCATGCAATTTGATTATCTTTTTTATTTCCGTTAGAGCTTTATCAGTAGAAACGACCTTAATGGCAACACACACTTGCAGTGTATGACAGACATCAAAACACTGGCACCCATTGTTTTCTGTGTCAGTCCACACACTGGTGCCATCTTGACGCCTGACATTGTGGGCAGTCAGTGTGTGAGGAAACATCCTGTTGCCAAGCGCAAACACATTCCAGAAAAGCAGCAGTTTAAAAAAAAATCACATTCTCTCTGTAGATTGGCACATCTTGGCTATAATACTAAATGTTTTTCTGGATTATTTTAGAATTAGAAGTAATTTTATATGCAAACTTCATGGCTTTTATTGTAGGGGGCAAGTGTACTTAATGAATTCATGTTGGCTTTATTGCATTACTTATTTAAAGGGCATTTTTACTTAGCTTTGTATTGATTGAGAAGTACCTGAATGATGTTGAACACCTGCTGTAGTATCAGGAGTTCCAAGACAATAGGAAAAGAAAAACACAGCACACTCATTGGGCCCTATCTTCACCCAGTGCAGCGCAAAGTCGGACAAGAAGGGTCTTTGCTAGTTTAAGACCGATGCAGTTGTCAATTTCCAATTTAGCATCCTCGTCATTTAAATACCAAAGCACCTGTGCCCATCTGTCCATCCAGGGGCATGCTGATCTTACAGCGTGTTCGTGTGAATTCTGGGCATACTGCTATGTTTAGGCAGCAGAAAGTGATTGCGCCATTGACCAACAAAAACCTGGTCTGAAGTACATAACACATCATTTCATTGTTATTTTAACCTTTTGTTACACACACACAGGGACGCGCATCAGCACACAAACATGCAGAATATTAAAAAATAAAAATATTACAATGTGAAATAGTCACACGCAGTAGCAGATCTCCTAAAAATCTTTCCTTCCTGCTTAGCAAATCCGCCATCTTAATAGCAAAGTGCAAGGTACAAACACGCCTACCTTTTAAAGGCAATGGGAGATGACACTCTGATTGGTTTATTGCATGTTACATCCAAATCACACCTATGATTAATAAGCCACTAAATCCAACCCTTTTGAACCATGCGCCTGGTGCACCGACCCTTTTTTCCACTGTCAAACTAGCAAAAGTGGATTTGTACATGCCATAAAATCACCTGCGCCAGGCACTTAACGCTGTGCGCTTAGATCGTAAAAATAGGGCCCATTTTGTTTTCCAGGAAATTCTCAGTATCTTTAGTAAATAAAGTAGAGTACTTGAAGGTATTGACATAAGATTGACATGGTCATGAACACATCAACCCTAACCACAGCTTATCATGACAAAACCAAATGACACTTACAAAAATATTACGTCATAAACACTTCTGACTTGTTGAGATGTTTCAGCTTGACAGTGTCATGTCACTCTTATGTAGATACCTTTAAGTAAAGTGTAACCTAAAGTAGATTAAACACAGTCAGTTCAGTCTGTTTGCTTTTTAACCATTATTTTGTAACATACAGAAAATGTGTACACATGACTGAGCTGTCTTAACAGTTATAAAAGTTATCATAAAAGAAATCCACACGACATTTTACTTCCAAAAACTTGTCTACATTGACATTATGTTCTTGCACATTTTGTTATCATTGCTTTGACTTTTATCAACTAACATGAAATCAGAAAGTTATTCCACCTCACTCATTAAGAGAGAGGAGAGAAAGTGAACGGAGAACATTTAAAGCAGAGAAACAGAGGAAAGAAAGCTCATCAGACAGTGCAACATGCCAGTTTCTGCTCCTTATCTACAAATAGTGTTAACTGGGCATTGATCACCTGAATCAACAGGCTTGTAAAAGGTGTGGTCAGTCACATGCAAATTCTAATTATGATAATTACTGGCAGGAAGACGTTATATGTTTATGACACACAGGCAAAGTGGATTGGGTGAAGAGAGTAACCCTAATCACACCTCTCCTTTTTCTCTCCAGTAACAGAAATATGGACCTGAGCCTGCGAGATGCTCTGGGTGGGGGTGGAGGTGGGGTCTCAGGTGGGGCCCCTGCTGAGGCCCTGCTGAAGAGAGACTTCATGGCCTCGCTGGAGAAAGAGAGCTATGATGACAAGGTGGGAGAGACAGTCTCCAAGAGCGACTACCGGCCCTTACTGGATGGAAAAGACACCAAGAGTGGTAAGGCGCTGTGGGCGAGGAGGTTAGATTGGAGTTGGCTCCTAGGCATTTAAATTAGGATTATTGTTTTAACTCACTGGGCTTGAATTTAAGTCATCTGGGTGAAATCTGCCTCAAGTTTGAAATCTGCCTCAAGTCTGAAACAGACATTTTGTTTGTTTGTTTACTGAACTCTTTTTGCGTGTTCAAGCCAAATAACCACTCTCTGCTTACACCTTCCGTAAATACCAGTCATAATACACAGCCATATTTTAGCTTTAGCAAAATGTTGTCAAGTATTTTAAAGTTCATATACCCACCTTAGAGTTCGATGCCGACCTGCCAACACACACATCTGCATTTATGTCTTAATTAGGATTTCACTCGTAAACAATCTGGAGGAGATCAATAGGTTCACATGAACAGGTTCATATGATATCATATAAAAACTCATGCAACAATTCTTAAGAGATCGTACAAAATTACAGCAATCACCGTCGGTCACATGACAAGTTTAGCTGAATGGTCACATGACAGTTAAGTTTAACGGCTCTTTTACATTTAACAAAAGGTGGTTGCATGCGGCGATGACAGGTAAGTTTAGGCACCAAATCAACTAGTTAAGAGTTTTTTTTTAAAGAAAAGAAAAAAAGATTGTGACAAGAGTGAAATAAATACCTGTTTCCTGGGTGAAACTGTTTCTGGGACACGAACTCGGCTCCCCCAGCTTGAAAGCTTCTACAGCCGTGGTCAATAATAATATTATATAGCGCTTCACCCCAACCTCTCCTCCACTCAGTTGCTAGTAGCCAAGTAGGACATGAAGGATTAAAAAAACATGGACTCTTCAGGTAATTATCTTCACTTACGTGTGTGGGACAACATAATGTGAACATAGCTTTACTGAGAAATACCGAGAGAGTTGTGTGGAGCTGGCAATAGCTTGAATGTAACGGACGTTTGTTAATATACATACTTTCATGCTTTCATAATATTTCCTTGGTTGTTACAGTATGATGTGTTAATATTTAGTGCTGTTTTTAACAATTTAGGGCACCGCATATTAAAAGAGGTTTTAGCCTTTGGCTAAATTTAAATTGTTAAAATGAAGGGATCATGTTATTCCAATAATAGTCCTACTCAGCAGCAGTCCAATAATGATCATGGACTTCTTTTTTTCGTATTGTTTTGAGTACAGACACAGAGTACAGCTCCTCAGATTCTAGTCAATGTATCAGGGCCATCAGGGATCCTGCTACGAGTGTGCGTGTGCGTGCGTTTAAGTGTAATTGCCTCGACACTTCGGCCCACCCTGTCTAGACCAAAATTAGCTGACTGTCTTACTTTGTCTTTATCAGGCTTGTTCTCTTCATTTCTCTGCCTTTTAGGCCTTATCTTGATTTCCCAATTTCTTTTCCCCTAGAACCTATATATACGTATATTTATTTATTTGCTTTCTCTTTCTTTCCGTCTCTGTTCCATCCGTCCTCTCCGTCTTTCTCTTTTCATTCTCTTGTCATTGTTACACTGTGTCAGCCTGAGGACTGTGCTGTATTAGTAACACACACACACACTCACACACACACACACACACAATCAGCACCCAGCCAGTGGCACGTTCTGATCCAATTAGTGTTAACCTGTCTAGCTGTCAGTCTAGAGCTGTAAGCAACCAGAGTTTGGCAACAACTCTATTCATGGCACTTGTAGATGGACACGTTGGTCAAATGATCTTGTAATAAAGTGATTCACTTTCATAAAGTTCTTCCATATGTTTCACATTTTAAATTTAAATTTGCAATACGCTATAAACCACGCTGTTGCTCCATTCAGTAATCTCAAGGGTCTTGCAGATACAGCCTTTATTGCTGCAAAGTGGAATTGTCAAAAAAAAGTCACATTGTAATACATACTGTACCCTTAGTTCCTAGATGCTCCACCCCTAGTTTATATACATTATTACCAATTCCAGATTCAAAATGTTACTGTAATGTAATGACATAAAGGTTATGGGTGGAAAACAGATACAGTATTGAGAAATATTGGTTTTATATTTACGTCGCTAAACAAAGACGGCACATCAAAAGTTCTGCGCGTGTTTATTTTAATCCTATATGATAAAGCATGAGGCTGTCGTATCATTCATATAGTCTTTGACATGCCCATGTACAGCTGGTATGATCTCTAGAAGCAGGCACACGTCCTCAGGCTGCGTATGTGCGTGTGTGTGTGTGTATGTGACACAAAACACTGGGGACTAAAAAGGCCTGTGGGCTATGTTCTGTGTGTGCTGTATGGGTGGGGAAGACTCTGGGCTGACAGCAGACGTTTTAACACATGGTTTCTCAAATGTTTTTATATCAAACACTTTCAATCAACTACGCATTGCACCACAGGCTCACATGTAATAACACAGTGTAGGACCCCTTAATGATCAATTCTGGGTCATCTTACTTTTATTTTGTATATCTAGTGGATTCAAAGAGGAAAGAATATTGCTCATGAAGCTTCACTACTTAAGGGTGTTCCAGCAGAGATCTGAAGGCAGTGAATGGTTTGTGGAAATTGTCCCTGTGAGTTCAAAACTTGGGCTAGATGTTTTGACAACCCAGCCACATAACAGAGCCCCGCTGGGATGCTTCCCGCGGTCCCTGTTGAGTTAGTGCCGGCTGCATTCTTTCAGTAAGAGGCTGTAGCAGCTCAAATTCAGCCAGCGCAAACCCCTGAACCACAGTGGGCTGGTGTCCAGCGATAGGCTTGGTCTATTAAAATTGTAGTCTCGAATTGTCAGACCCCTCCCCTACAGCTCTGTGGAGGAGGGTCTGGCTAGTCCACACAACATCCGGAATGGGAGAAAAACGTTCTCTGGTTTATTGGCATTTCTTTAAACCAATCACAATCGTCTTGGGCGGCGCTAAGTGGAACATGTGTACGTTCAAAAGTTGTTTTAGTCGTGCAACAGAAAACTCAGATTGGACAGAGTAGTCTAGCTAGCGGTCTGGATTTACCCTGCAGAGATCTGAGGAGCAGTTAACCATAGTCCTCAGAAATCCATTGTTAGTTTAAAATGCCAACACAAAGAAAGTAGAAGGTGACAGACATCCGGCCGAAATGAAGTACATCCGGCGGAATTTGCGGCAGCACCGGAACAATCACGGAAATTAAACCTTGTCGATATAGACTGCATTGTGGGTAATGTAGGCACCAGGTTTTGAATTCAAACGGAGTACTCTGGAGTGTGGGATTTTCATCATCCATTCATGTAATTGTTGTCCCTGAAAGTTCCAAATGTTGGTAAAGGAAAAGTTGGTATTGTTAATATATTTTGTACCAAACTAACTGTAGATGGATGAATTTTAAATGCCGTTTAATTTTTATCATGAGCTCAAAAGTAGGTCATCTTCCATCAGGTAGGACAGCAGGTCACAACTGTTTCAGCTAATAATGGTGCGAGAGAGCTAAATTATGGGTGCTGCAAGACCCGTGTGTTTTTTATTATGTATGAGTGTATAGTTTTATCTTTCCAGTAGAATTTGTTTGTAGCCTCATTCGGCTTAGAGAACCATTTCAAAGCTAGGAGGAAGAACCTTGAAGATGCATAGTTAATTTGAAATAAATGCCATTTGTTCAAATGCACTTAGCTGGCACTCTGCATCAGTTTACTTCGGCTAAAAATGAAAAAAACAAATGGATGGTGATGGCGCAGTAGATATGACACAACCTCTGACATATATAGCACAGTGGAAGTGGCTTTGGATAAAAGCGTCAGCAAAATGACATGTAATGTAATGAATAATACATGTGTGCTGTAGCAAACGCAGTATAGAATGCAGTGTAGTATGTGTCATGCAGGGGTGAGTGCGAGGCAACAGGGAAAGATCCCAAACGCAGATGATAGAAGACAGAAAGGTCAGGACAGAATCGGTTGGCTATGACAGTACAACAATAATGGGTAACAATGAACAATAATAATGAAAGCAGGTAGAAAATGGTATTGATTAATATAACATTTTACATGCCAGACTGACATATGTGCATATGTAGTTGGATGGGAAGGGTACATCAGAATCACTACCACTCAAAGAGATCTATTGAAATCTGTAGTGGGAAGGGTTGTGCCTTTCCTTTTATTTTAGTGTTAATAATGTGGACGCTGTGAAGTCATTGGAGGCCTGTGATGAAGGGCTGTAATAAACCTGGCTCCTGCTATGTGAGCTGAATGGGAAAGCACATGCTCATCTGTCCTCAGTGTCAGTAAAGGCAAAGCTGTAGTTCCGCCACCTTTTTCTTCCTTGTGCACAGCACCAAGCAGTTTCTCTTCCTGTGAGTTTAAAGTGGTTGAGTAGAATTTTGAGTTGCGGCGTGTTGGACGGGGCGTTGTTCAAAATGCTTTGATACCTGTATCGATACCAATACCTTGACTTTGATACTGGTTCCTGAACAACATTACACACAACGGCAAGATTCCTTTTAGTTAATTTTCAGCTCCTACTATGTGAGCCCTGTCTTTGTGCGTAACGTGGAGTTTTTCCTCCCTGCTTCTACGACATGTAACGTTAGACAGCCAATCACCGGCATTATAAGCTCTGGGTAGATGCATGCTGCATGCTTAGTGGCTCAGTTACACTGATGAGTTTTACTTCTTAGGTATTGAATGTTGGTACTGAATCTGGCAATCCTGGAAATACAAAATACATGATACTAATACTAACTAAAACTGACTGTGACTGCAGTGCTGAACGCAAAAGTTATCTACTGGTTTGATAGGCATGACCATTTTACTACAATCCCTGGTTTAAACATGCTGCTTGTTAAAAGTGGAGCATACCGTTAAAAGGTTTGCATTTAGTACAGGTATTTAAATAATAATAAGGTTGTTGCTGTATGAATGACTCTTTACTTGTCTGAGTGAGCGCTGAGATTTCAAAGAGAGTGTGTGTTACAATCGTGTGTGTGTGTGTGTGTGTGTGTGTGTGTGTGTGTGTGTGTGTGTGTGTGTGTGTGTGTGTGTGTGTGTGGTGGAAAAAAGGGAACCAAAAAAATCTCCTCATGAAGTACTTGTCTGTAGTTTATTCCTTAAAGTAGAAAACAAATTTCTGCAAGTGCAGTAAGAATATTTTGCCTTGTTTCTAATGCATGTCAGCTTTTTTCCAGTGTTTTCTAAAATCAATTTGACTTGATTCCAGTGAAGAAGCAACCTGTTTAAGCCAGCTGTTTTTAATGAAACCAATATTTTAGTATGTATTTTTATCACCATTAACATTGACTGTAATCCAAAACAGAGTGCAAAGAGGGCATTTGAGAGGTGTTAAAGATACAGTAGACTATAGATATTGTAATCACTTTTTGAATTGGTCCTTGAAGATCCCTTAAGAAAAACACTATTATCAGATAGTGTTTTTTAAAATCTACTAACGCCAACATGTTTAAATCATGTTTTATAACTTTGAATGTCAAAAAGTGTTGAATTTCTCGTAAATATATAAATGAATATCTTCAAAAGAAGACGTTTCACTACAAATCCACTCACACAGAATCCGCGGTATAGTTATACCAGACAAAAACGGCCTTTTCACTTAATTTACTTTGCTGGGTAGTACTCAGGGTACCTTTTTTTAAATCATATTTTTAATGTTATTGACCCTGGGTTTAGGATCATCAAGGTTTAAATTAAGCCAGCATAAAATGATGTGGGCTTACGGAGCAGCACAATAAAGGTAAAGTTCTACTGCAGTCTGCTAGTGTTTCTATCAAGCCAGGAAGGAGCTGTGTTTGCTGAGGCATGAGAACACATCCCAGCAGTGTGTGTACTTTCACTGTACGTATGTGTGGACAAGGTGCTGGGGGGAGAGAGAGAATGTGTGTGTGTGTGTGTGTGTGTGTGTGTGTGTGTGTGTGTGTGTGTGTGTGTGTGTGTGTGTGTGTGTGTGTGTGTAAGACATAGTCACTCTGCAGTAGTAGTAGTATGTGTGTGTGTCTGAGGCATTGTTTTTTGCATTCCTGAGTGCATGAGTCTGCATTTGTTTGTGTGTGTGTGTGTGTGTGACAGTACCAGACACTGCAGTCACATGGGACTGCACTACAGCAAAGAGCATCAATATCACACACACACACACACAAACACATACACACACACAAACACACACACACACACACCTTGGCTGTCACTGCCAATAATTAGGATGTGTGTGTCAGTGTGCTGAGTTCAGCAGATGAATAGGATGGAACTGAAGCTTTTACAGCCCCTCTGGAGTCTAACACTGATCCCTACTGACACCCAGGACAACTGACACAGGCAGAGTGTCTGAGCTGTGTAGAGTTTCAGTGTAAATGGTCCTAGCTGTTAATTTATGACTTGTAGTATCAGTTATAATTTAACATCTTGGGATTAAGAAATGAAAGGATAATTCTGTATATTACAACTTGTGCTTTAATCTTGCAATTTGAATGCCATTTCTGTCATTTATGATACCATTTAACTCACCAAAGGTAGTTGATGAGTATAATGTCATAATACTGATGGGAAGAATGGCAAGAAAAAAAACCAAGTTGCTCTCTGTTTCAGTTTTTAAATATGCTACGAGAGATGGTCCTAGCAGAATTTGAGAGTATCCTTGAATGTCCATAAACAGCACAAAAGTTTGGTTTTAACAGTGGCAAAGTCTGTTCCCCATGGAAAACAAGATCTAAGAAACACACATGCATTTGATTTGTCTTTTTAGTGTTCATAATGTGGACTACATGGGGAGGGAACCCTGGCTTGTGTTGGATGGCTGGGAGGAAAAGCAGCCCCCCCAGAGGTACTTACTGCCTGTTGCAGAGGCTGTCATTCACAGCAAACCGGATTTGCATCAAGTATTCAATGGCCATGGGATTGCACCATTATAACAGTACATCGGTTGATGTTTATTAGGACCCCAGCAGAATCTGCACCCAGAGGAGAGAATCATTTACCTTTTTCCTCTGCCTCTCTCTGTTCTGTTTTCATCATTCCATTCGCTCGGGCTCTGAAGTTATACCTCTCTCTTGATTGTCTCTATTAGGTCATTATTTTGTTCTGCGTCATTCACATCATTTCTAGTAAAGGTTAAGACTCTAAACAGTAATGAATCCAATGTATCTGTATACCTTCTATCTTTCTCCTGTACACCCTGCTTTGTCTCAACTCCCCTCATCCCTTACCCATCTTGTCTTTCCAGTAATGTGTTTGCGTCTGGTTTGGACCAATCAGCGTCCGGTGAGGAGCTACTGGCTGCTAGGGCTATACTTGGTTTAGGTGTGTCACGACCAGACTAGAGACCCAGACTTGAGTAAAAGTACAAGTGCTCTATCATAAAAGGATACTTGAGTATAAGTTGAAGTGCCCTTTACGCACCACACTTAAGTGGAAGTACTTAAGGATTTTTTGTACTTAAGTAGTGCAAGTTTATTTTTATAGTTTAAAGGATTGTGTTTAAAGTAGGGTGGTCTTAAAACACGGGTGGGTGGTCTCGTTTCTCACCACCTCCATCACTCAAAGTTGAAGGTGTTGAAGGTGGTGTTTCTGGTTCTTCCATCTCAAAACAATCTAACAAAGCTCAAATTTTGTCAGTGCAGGCAGGCGGCAGCACGGGAGCAGCTTATAGGACAGCTTGATCTCTTGATTCGCCCAATGATGAGCCAGCTTCATCAGACCAGGTGACATCTACAGCTCTGGCAGTGATAACGTGGGTTTGGAATGATTCGTAACGTTTATTATAGTTCTAACAAATAACGATGCAACACATACAAAAATTTATCGTAGTAAAAGTAAAAAACTCATCAAAAATATGTACTGACGTAAAAGTAGAAGTAGAAGAAAAAAAGAATGCTCTAATAGAGTACAGATACAGCCTTTTAGTACTTAAGTACAGTAGTGAGTACTTTGTTACTATACATCTCTGGTCACGACACAGAGAGACATTCAAAACAGCAGTGGTTAGTAAACCATCTGGCACTAGGAAACACCGGGGGTTATATTAGAAATGTATCTGTTTTTAGCACCACGAATCCCGTCATTTGCACATTTATTGTATATATTTACAGTAGTATCACCGCCCTCAAACAATTGATGTGACAATAACAAATGGATATTTAGAATATATCTCATCTCTTTGCTACCCGGTGCCTTCCTCATCCCTCGCTTACTTTCCAGCCCTCCCCTCTCTCCCTCTCCTAAGTGCTCGTCTCTCTCCAGAGATACTGACAGCTGGGACTGAGGATGGGCTGCTGGAGTTGGACATTAACCTTACCTGTCCTTGGCGTGGAGAGATGTACTTTAGCATCAGCAACATTCACACGCAAATGTTAAAATGGAAGCAGGGAGCAGGGATAGGCCTGCGAGGATGTGATAGCATCAGGAGATTGTGATGGAGAACGATAAGGAGTTGAAATTATGGTTTTTGATTTATTTGTACATATTTTGGAGAAAAATATCTAACCAAAGGTAGACATGATAAAAGGTTAAAGGTGTACAGTTTTCCAAGTGTTCCCTTAGACAAAACTACCTACAGTACAACCACAATCTGCTTTTGGGAAACTAAAAGAACTATTGATATTATTGATATGTTCAAACTAGAATGGGAAATGATGGTGTTACAGCAGTAAACATACATCAGTCACACAGCACAGAATATAAATAAAATACTAGGATACAATATACATACATACAATATATATGACATAGTAATAATAATAATAATAATAATAATAGGAATGAAAAATATAAGAACAAATATTTGAATATATACAGGATGGGAAAACAGAGCGGAAAGCCGTAACCCGCCTTGCATTTTCAGCAGGCCTATTACACTATTACATTTAGCCCAATGATTGCTCTGCAATTGCATGTAAAGGTCAAAACATCGGCAACATTCATGGGGTAAGGAGGTTACTGTTGCCTGGTGACAAATGGCAGTAACAGACAGAAAAGCAGTAAGAAGAATGGAGGTGAGGATCAAAACATAAATCATGCACAGAGAATACTTTGAGCACAACATTTAAAGCAAATAGAACTATTTCATATTGACCTTGTTGCCCATCTGTAACTGGCCTCTGAGATGTTTATTTAAATATAGAAGCAGCAGGTTTGCCTAAAGGCTGACTACCATCCTCCAGAAAGCTGTCCTCTTGCTGTGAGCTGAAGTGCAACTTGGTTCAGCCTTGGTACCCCCC
>NC_048418.1:4246722-4323369 GCF_013103735.1 Etheostoma cragini | reverse complement strand
TGTGCGTGTGCGTGTGCGTGTGCGTGTGTGTGTGTTTGACACTTGTTTTCCCTTTAACAAAGATTGCGCCGTCCCTGGGATTTGGATATGAAACTGGAACATAGTGCAATTTTGATAAAATTGTGATTAATTGTGCAGTCCTAAACCTACTTTGGATCTTACCAAACACTGCAGTGTAATATGTTCTTAGCAATTACGTGAAAGTACAACCAGTCCGTGTCATGCACAGTGGCCAGTCCATCAAACTGTAACGCTTTACACTAGGCAATAACTATGAAAAAGCTATTTCTGTGGTGGTTCCCAACTTGTATATTTTGACTTGTTTGTCCTGGCTATGTGTTCAAATAACTTCCATTCTAGTGATGTAAAAATGCCATAAAAATGAATGCTTACAAAAAAGAAGGTGCTTGAAGGGCTCGATACTGGCTGCTGTCCTCAGAGGACTGTCTGGGTTCTGACTGTGGCTGCACACACAGACAGTGTGTCCCTGTGTGTGTTCCTGGGGATGTCTGACTGCAGACTATGTGTGTCTATTGCCCGCTTGTATGAACATGAAGCTAACATACTGCTAGTGTTATGTAGACAGTGTCTCTGAAATGTATTATTTCCCACAAAATAGGGCTAAATGGGCTAAATTTGAGTACAATATGTAAATGCAATTGTTTGGACCAATATTGCCATTATTTGCTCTAGATTAAATGTAATGCCATCATTGGATGGGCTCTGTCACACAGATGATACTACAGGATACTATGAGTGCTACTTCACCGTGAGGCATTATTTATTTTCTTGTATTTACTGAAAATGTTAACTACCATGGAGGAACCGGGTGGTGTGTGTGAAATGCAATGTAGAGGGCAGTAGAAGCTTCTAATAATCATTGAGTTGTGTGTGTAGTAATGTTAAGTAATCAAACTTAAAATGTGGTTATGACGCTCTCTAAATTGGTATTAGATATTGACATTTCTTTGAAAGTAATATTTCTGAAATACATTTTAAAAACATTACGGAGTGTTTGTTTTTTTGTTTGATAGTATTTCGGAGAAAGTTTAAAGCCAGAAAATGGGTTTTTGACTCATGTGGCTGAAAAATACCATATCCCAGAATGCACTTGCTTTGCTGCTTGAAGAGTCCCCTCCAAAGCCACGCTGTTCACATTATGTGTGAAGGGAACGCCGTGGCTTGCTGTAGCCATCAAAGTTGCATCATCAAATGTAGAGTCTAAATGGGTTTCAGACACTGCCAATATGTGCAACTTATTTGGTTGCACTATATCTGTTAAAACACTCAATTTATTCCTGAGACTGCATATATTTATATGGGCAATTTTTAGACCTTTCTTTGGGAATGTATGTAACATACCAAATATCAATATCTTTCTTTGGATTTATACTTTTAGATTCCTTATTGGAGCAAAAAAACTTACAGAAAAGGACTAAATTAAACCACATATATACATTCATACAAATAGTTTCAAACAGAAAGATTTGTGTTGCCACTCTAGTTGTTAAGGTTGCTATGATGAGAGAGCTGAACTCCTCTTGAATTTTATTTCCTTAATATATTTTTAAGGAAGGTTATATATTTTTTTAAGGTTTCTACCTCCCAACCTTATTAATACATAAAATGTTTGTAAGTTCCTACTCTGAATTCATTGCAAAATATCTTATATGACACGTATAATGCTAAAAATGTAGGCAATAATCCACAGTCCTTACTGAAAACAACAAAACTGTATGTTTAGTTTTACACGGTATTTAATTTCATACTTTTCCTTTAATAACAAAAAATTTGGATTTTTAGTCAAATTACTCAACTCATTGCTAATTTTCCTTAAATAACATAAATTTGGGTTTTTAGTCAAATTACTCAACTCATGGCTATGGAATAAGCATGGAATTACCTGGAAAAGTAGTTTTACAGAGTCTTACTAGACCCCAACTCCTCGAGATTTACTGTATGTCAGGCCAGTTTTCAACTCAGTCCAGTTCATCATACCTGCATCTAATGCACTTGTTTCTGCTGCGAAGTCCCATCAATACTTAATTGCCAGACAGCGTTGGTCCAGTCACTTGACTGTAGTAGATTTTTCCTATTTTCTGATCTTGGTGTTTCTCGGATCCTTGAAATGCGCTCTTCTCTTTGACACTTCTGCCATTTACCCTGGAAAGATTTTGCCGTTCATCCCTTTGAAATGGAGGACCTTTTCTTGCTTTGCTGTTTGTAAAATAGCCTCTTTGGCCAGATACCTCTGCATCCTGACTATCATCCGTCTTAAACCGTGTTTTGTGACAGGCCCCACTCTGTGCACAATTTACACTTCGGGTTTATAAGGCAGTTTGTCATCTTTAAATACCTCATTGAAAAAGGACCCCACTTAAGTGTGTTTCCCTTTTTACATGTCTTTGGTGAGGCCAAATACTCAGATGTTAACTATCGGCTGTGTCTCCAGTTCTTCAGTTTTGTCTCACAGTTCTTTTTTTGTGTGTGTATTTGTGTGTGTGATTAGTTTCAGGTGGATGTAAATTCAGCAAGTCATTATGAAACACCTTTGCACTCGCCTAAGCTTGTTAATTATTACCATTAGCCATTTATAACCATTTCAATGATAGTGGCCCAGCGCTAAATGTGTATCCTTACTCCCTCTGAATTTAGTAAAAAAAATGGTTTTCAGCTAGAGTGTAGACCACTGCATGTCTTTAGAACAGTGACATCTTTTCAGCTCCACAATGAACAATCATGTTGTGTGTGTGTGTCTCTCAGCAGGAGTTAATAATACCTGATACTGTATGTCCCTCAGAGTTTATTTTGTAGCTTCCCCCTGCTATTTCAGGACCACGGACAGATAATTTTTGCAATGCAGCACCAGAAGGGTAATGCATGGGAAAGAAAATGATCACTTATACTTAATCCAACTTTACTTTATTATAATGAATTAAATAGATTAAGATAGTATTTATCTATAGGTATTCCAAGAGGAAATAGCGGATGTTGAGGTTAACTTGGTGCATCAACTCAAATACTGTACTTAGGTTCAATTGAGATAATTTATACAAAATATTGTACCCACTCCACTACACTTATGTGACAGTTGTGATTATTATTATCAATATTAGCATTGTCAGAGAAACAACATGTTTGCATTTTAAGATTGGGCGTAGTTCCCCTTTATGGACTGATTTAATGATGTCAGTGCTTCTTCCGTGGTATGGTGGTGTACACATTAAAACCATCACTAGCACAATCTCGTAAGAGTCTTTCTAGTCAGTTTTTGTTGACAGGTTTATTTAATTTCCTAATTTTCATAAATATTAATCTTGTTTTTTTCATAGCTTTTTTAATTTTTAATGTAATAGTTATTACGTGTAGCTACAGTTGATCATGTAATGACCCCTGACACAGTAAAATGTTATTATTTAGTTGGTAACATACTTTTATTGTTATAATAATAAAAGGTTTTATATGTATATGTCTGCTTAATTGGATGTAATGGTGCCAGCAGTGCACAACTTTACTTTAGTCAATGGATCCCCCGTTTGATTTATTTTATTATTCAACAGCACTCAACTCCACTCCTCCCGCTTCTTCTACCTTCCTCACCTAACAGTAACATCACACATATACAGTATTTCATATATAGTATTTATCAATAGTGTATGTGTGTGGGTAGCTTCACCCACACATCCCCCTACAACCTAAAACTGTCTCTTTCAAATCTCCTTTCTCCCAGCGATCCTCCTTCCCTCCTCCAAACCCTTCAGTGCTGCCAATCACAAAACAACTCAACCTCCATCATTTATTTTTAGATACTTTAATTTCCTGATTGGGTGTTTTCTGCTGCTTGTTTGTTGCATAAACCCAATTGAGTGCAAGTGTGTGTGCGTGCGTGTATGTATGTGTGTGTGTGTGTGTCGACCTCAGCTAGTGGCACATCTGCAATGATTATTTAAGACACATCCTCCGACAGCTAGCGTAGGGAGCCGTAGATGCTTTTGTCCTTTCCTTGCGTCACCATGGTGATAGTCCCTTCAGTGACGTGTTGTGTCTGCTTTCCTAACTGTCAAAATATGTACGCAACCCACACACACACACACACACACACACACACACACACGAACAGGCTGGTGAAGCTGGTTTTGGGAAGCAAGATCTGTATGATTGTGTGGAAGAGCAGAGTGACAGATTCAGGTGCAGTTTTCGATGATTCTGATAATGCTTTTTTGTCTCCTCTAGGTCCAGGGATGATGTCATCCATGATGTCGTCTGGGGGACGCCAAGACCCACCAGGACATTCTGCATTCAGCTCTGACTACCTGTCCGGTGAGGGTGGAGGGCGCTCTAGTCATATATCACACAGCTTTTCCACTTTAGTATGGAAGACATTTGCACAGAAGTTTGATTAGTTTTTGTTGTTGTTGCAGAGAAACATGGGAGCTGTAGTTCCCCCTCTAAGTTAGTCCGAAAACAACACTTACCAGTTATGACACTTCTGGGCACAGCTTTCCATGTCTTAAATGTAATTTCACAAGGAAAAGATTAATATGTGGAAAGGTACCCAGCATATCGGTTATCAAATCCTTGTGAGACAAGCAAAGTGATCTCCCTCTCCATTTGGGTACACAACATAAGGGCATTGTCACATTCTACATGCGGTTACTGCAAGTATGAAAATGAGCATGCTTTCTTACATAATCCTCAACAAAAACATATTGAGCACTTAAGTTGTGCCTTTTTTAGAAAAAGTTTTTATTTTTTAAATAGTCAGTTAAAGTTTCCATCTGCTATCATTACATCAATACAATATAGACAACAAAGTGACAGACTGTAGGTAAACCTGTTGAGTGTTAGACGTATGCCAAGGCAGTGTCTATAGTGACAGTAAAGAAGAGGAGGAAGATGCAAGTCCCCATCAACCTTTATTCTATTGCTTTTTCTGCTTAGTTTCTATGCCACAAGTTGCTCCATTTTTTCATAGTAGGAAAATCAGCGATGTCACCAATAACAGTATGATGTTCTATTCAGGTGTCCCAGTAAGCCATGCTAGTCTACCAGGACCCTGAAACTTGCAATGGAACATTATCATTTTGTTAGTTACACCTCTGCTTTTCCTACTGTGTCTAAAATGGCAACAACACCAACAACTATTAAGGCATTTTTGTTTCCATCTATCTTTGCGTACTCCATGTGCACATTTGAATATATCTGTCTGACATCAGCATTTGTTTTTATGTTCTGTCCCGCTGGTTCATTTGTTCATCTCTCCTGGTCATTCACCTCCTCCCACTCATTTTGACTCTCTCCGTCTGGCTCTCTGGTCCCCTTTCTGATTCTCCCAATTTTCCTTCCATGTTCATTCTTCCATTTCTCTCTCTCTCTCTCTCTCTTTCTCTCTTTTCCAGGTCCTATGATGGGTGGGAGGACAGATCAATGGAGCAAGACAAAGGACAATAGCACGCCTGACTCATTTCTAGGTCCACTTTACTTTTTCACCTCCTGTGTCATTTTTACCTCTCACTACAGACTAAGAAGGATGTCATATTACTGCTCCTCTCTGTTTGTAACTGGCGATACTCAATGTGTGAGAAGCTATGAACTAATTTGGCTAAAATTGGTGGTTAAAATTTGTAATTTGAATTTAGAAAAATGAGCCAAAATATGGAGCCGAAATATGGAGCCTAAATATGGCTTCATGAATTGGTTTTATTTTCTACGCTTTAGCTGTAGATGTTTTATTGTTGTGTTAAAGTTGTTGTGAAAACATGATCTAGTGACAGTGGCTAAAATGTTTTATAATAAAATGAGATATTCTGTGCAAAAATCAACCAGGAGGGTAAACAATAAAACATTAACCTTTGATGGAAGCTGCTGCTCTTTAGTTGTTCAGCACTGCTGCAATTATTATGCTCCACTAGTCTGAGAAATACTGTAAATATACAGAATATACTATATATTCTCTTCATTAGTCCTTTATTGGTCTCTCAGTTATGTCCAAACAACTACTTATACCTAGCACGCTCAACTTTTGTGTTCTTTGTTGTCTGCTTGTAAGGCTGGTACAAACAATGTTTTCCCAATATCACAAAATCCAAAACATTTCGGAACTTTAACCATTTTATTTTTTAATTACAAATTCCTTTGAATCATTCATCTGGACCACAGCGTTTGGTGAATAACACATCTCTGTCTGTTTATCATCTCCATGCTTTTATACAGCTGCAGTGATTTTTTTCACACACACAAATAATTCATTTTATTTTTATCAAACATAAACATATGCACATATACATTTCAAAGACATTTTCCAGTTCTAACGACTTCTGAGCAACGCCATCAATCAGATCTGCGTGCAGGAAGGGGGCAGAAAACAAACCATAATGAGTTTATGAAGAGATCAACATTAAATTATGTTTTTGTGCCTTAAACTGCACAAATCACACATGCAGTGGGTGTCAAATGATCATCATCAAAATTAGTGCAGCTGGCCGGTGGTCTTTAATATGACCACAGGGTGTGCTTTTCAAATTCTACATTTAGAAGCTTTACTATACTTATACAGTATGATTGTGATTTAAACATATTGCGATATTCTGCAATATATTGCGATTTATTACCTTTTTTCCAACTTCAAATTATGTCCCCAGGGGAAAACTTCGGCAACACACTTTGTGTCTTTGTGTGACATCTCTCATTTAGTGGGCTAAAAGATTAATTTTATTATTCTAGTACCAAAACATTCATTTGTATTGTCTAATTTATATAATAATTTTTTTTTCTTGGTGTCAGTTTATTGTTACAGAATTGCCCCGGAAAATATTGTGATACTAGTCTTTATTGATTCCCCCCATCCTAATATTACAGCTTCCTCAGAATACATTTTAAATAAAAACAGCAAGCTGTATGTATCTGGTGTAAAAGCAGCAATAACAATAGCAATACCCTTTTCCATTTTCATCAAGCCAGTTGTCTGTTGGTGATGTGTCTCTGTCTCTCCATCAGGCTTTTCTCAGACTGGGATGGGAGGGACCATGGGGTCCAGCCTGCCACCGTTCCAGACCAGTATGAGCTCCACCGTCGGCCAGACTGGGATGGGTTCAGCTATGGACACCCAGAAGAGTTCGGGCCTATTTGGTGTGGAAAACAAAACCACCAGTAACACCAGTGGAAGCAATCTGTTTTCTTCTGGTGGCCCAGGAATCCACTCTATGGATCACTCTGCAGGTATCAGACAGAGGGCCGGTTGCATGTCTTACTGTATCAGTGGAACGTGGAGTCAGGGGAATGAGGCGAGAGGAGGAACATACGGTACATGCAATGTGGTTTTAAGGTTCCTAAACTTTTGTAGACAAAATCTTTTCTCAATAAGTTTGCAATTACTTAAATACTGAGCGGGTGCTTTCATGTATGTGTTAGGGAGGGCTGGTTGGATTTGATTGGTTGGAGCTGGCGGAAATTGAGGAATTTAAATCCTGATCATCTTGAATTTGTTTTAATGAAATCTCAAATGTTAATTTATTAGAGGTGTGACAAGAT
The DNA here is from genome assembly GCF_013103735.1 of Etheostoma cragini. Taxonomy (NCBI): domain Eukaryota; kingdom Metazoa; phylum Chordata; class Actinopteri; order Perciformes; family Percidae; genus Etheostoma; species Etheostoma cragini. The sequence goes on along the minus strand of NC_048418.1, from coordinate 4,315,839 downwards.
CTCACAAAAATGTGACAGGACTTCTTGTCGAGGTAAAAATTGTCTTGCGATATCCGTCACAAGTACAGAGCGGCCGCCAATAGATGAACTCTGACCTGGTTGGACTTTATAATAACGCTGGCTTGGACCTCTAAATCAGCATAGACGACCCCCTGTCCCTTCGCCAGAGTTGACTCTGATCTCATTTTTGGTGAGTGGCAGCAGAGTTACAATTGTATAAAGCTGCCTTTAAAACCCAGCGTTAGAACGTTAGAGGGTTTGATCTCTCTCTCTCTCTCACCCCCGACACACACACACACACTCACACACACACCGACTGCAGCATGCATTTCAGTGGAGCTCTGACTCGCGCAGATCACTCTCTTTCTGTGTTTTTTTTTTTTTTTTATGAGTCAGAAGCAGAAAGAACAACCTGTCTTTACTTTTAAGGATATTAAACAAAGAGAAATGTTCTCCCTTCGTCCTAAAATGGTCATAAATCCATACAAGAGCAGCCCACTTCCTTGTTTACTGCTGCAATGAAATGCTTGGTTACATTGTAACCTTGGTTCTCTGAGTAAAGACAGTTTTCCAGTCATATTTCTTAATTCAAGTTTAACTTTAAAACAGTGTTAAAATCTTGTCTTGGCTTGTAAACCCAATCACGTGTCTCGTCATGTCTTTATTTATTATTATATAGAGGGTTCCTGTAGCAGGGCAGCAGGGTCGAGTGGTGACAGGAGGAGAGTAACGTGCTTTCAGCAGCAGAGGGCAGCCTTTTCTAGTTGGTTTCACTGTCGGTGGGACACCTTCGGCTCTGCTTTGACGTCACCAGTCGCCTCATGGCTTTACGCTCTGTGCACTTTGCCATTGTCTTTGTCTACTGACAAACTGGATCAAAACACAGATGGGACTTATTCATTGACAACAATAAATACAAGATAAGCCATAGTTTAATGTCTTCGGTAGTTACTGCAGCCTGATAGGAAAAAAGAAACCTAAGAAAACATACTGCTTCCTGTTACATGAATTTTTAATGTTCATAATAATCAATAGCTGCTTGAGTGAGTAACAGCTGAACATTAACTACATTTGTGTTTGCCAGGCAACAAACAAAACCACAGGAGGGTATAACAAAGCAGCCCCACACACCTTTTGCAGTCTTCCTGTGTAACTGCTTGAAAGCAACATTTCGGATTCTGTAATAGAGACATGCATGCAGTCTTTCATCACCTGACCATATTTGTGCACTCAGTCAGACTGTTAGTCCACTCAGCAGGAAATCTTCAGGTGAGAGAAATGGGGAAGAAATAAAGACTTGAACCACAAGCCCCTCCACTGAACTTCTAAAATGACTCAGCATCTGCAAAACGTATTAAACATTTAGCAAGCTCTTATTCAGGGCTTTATTTTGTATCTCTTGTCCCTTCTGTTCTGCTGGTGTACTAAAGATAGCCTGTAGGGGCTGGTTGTTGTTGATGTAACAGTTACTATCCTCGTTCATTACAGGAAATGGGTCTTCTAGGGACCCAAGGAGGAATTAAGGAGAGATTGTCTGTTACCCAATAGCAGCCATTAATTGCTGATGTAATGGCTACCACACATTCCAATCTTTGGAATAAAAATGAGTTGTCATATTTCTTTGACCATAAAGATAACTTACCACCAGTGACGTACCTGCTGTTTTTAAAATCTTTTGCTTAGCTAACCGCTCCATCACAAACTACCCGGAGAAATTCGGGCAATGTGCCAACCCTGTTACATAAGTTCGATTAAAACAATCAACAAAGGAATATATAAGCTTCAGAAAGAAATATCAATCTTACTGATGCAGAACAGGACACTGACACATTTATCAACCAGCCTTCCACACTATCTGTGTCTTCTCAAACTGTATTTCTGGGCTTGAAATCTAAAAATCTTTACGCACCTGCTGCTCTGTCTGTGCAGGTGCAGGTGCCAGTGGAATTCAGTGAAACGAAACCCATTTTCCTAACATTTCAGATTAACTCTCACACACAGCACTTTTGCATAAGCAGTGTGTTTGAAGCAGCCAGCGCTCCAACGTTAATGTTTCTCTTGGCAGTTTGCCAGATTGGAGATTAAGATGTACTCTCATTAAAATACCTTAAAACATAAAATATAGATGATAATGCCCCGGCCTTGTCTCTTCCTTGAGCTGTTTTTAGCGCAGCTATAAAATGGAGAAAATAGCAACTTCAATTCAATCAATTAAGTTAGAAGCACAGGGAAAGGTGCCAGATGTAGAAGGGAATGCACCTTTTTTCTCTGGATTCACATTAATACCCAGCGATTCCGGACATATTGAGCAGATGGGAGAGATGACAACAGAGATTGTAAAAACAGGAAGACTGAGAGGGTTGTTTAGGTTAGAGAGTTTTATTTATAGAGGATGTCCCTCTGTCTGTCGTTTTTTTTTCCTTCTCTCTCTCATTCTCGCTGAGCTGATGAAGTGCTTGTCAGAAATAATTGAGAAATATTGCTTCAGAGGAAAAACCATACCCAACTTCATTCCCAAAACAAGATAGTGGGAACAGACTAATGAAGGGATCATTTCAGTGGAAGCTGAATTTCTTTCTTTGTTTGTTAGAGCTTGCATGTGTACAGTTTGCCATATGTGTTGTGGTTTTGTAACACATTCCATATGTTTATTGTGTCATTTTGGATCATTTTAGTGTTTCTGCATGTAGGACAATGACCCATTTATTGCCAGGATTCTTCAGACATGCATGCATTTATTTTTAATCATGCATGCTTGACCCTGTTTGTAACGTGCTTGATTCATTTACCTCATTACATCGCTTCAGAGCTCTGTTCCGCCCAGTGTGTTTGTTTTTCTTCTTTGTGCGTGCCTGCTTAAACGACCAGCTCTGCCCCCTGGGTAATGATGGTGATGGTGATGATGATGATTGTTGAAAAAAAGGTGAATCAAACGTATTTTTCCACAAAGACAGAATCCGACAATATGTCCATTGTTTGACTGAAAATTGTATCTTAAAACACTCCATTCAGAATTTACTGAATTGAAAATGTACGCAATATGTTATGACCAGCCAATGGATCTTCGGACTTTTAGTCCCTCTCATTGTACTGTATTCAATGGGACTAATATGGAATGATCCTGTAATGTCCAAAAGTGAGGATCTTAAAGCTGTGTTAGGCCTCTTCTAAAGATGTTAAATGCACAAACGCAGATATACAGTAGACCTCGATTCAAAGTGAGCTTTGGTCCTACAAAGCTACCATAACAATTTGGCACATTTGAATAAAAACATTGTTTAAAATTAAATCTAAATTAATTCCAACCCGTTTCACCCTGGCAAAGATAACCATGCAGATATATCCAAGCAAATTCTACTCACCTGGTGCTCGGTTCTAAATCATTATGCTGCTGTAAACGGCACCTGTAAATATGTGAATAATAAGAATAAGAATATAAATTGATTATGTAGCCTTTACTGAAACATAGGACGTGTGTAACAGGTGAGTAAATTACAGGTTTTTATAAAAGCAGGCACCATCACATACATCACATGTTATGAAAATGTTCACAAGGTTGTGCTGAGAGGAGCCTAAAAGCAGACTGTGGTTACTATGGCTGGAAACACCCAGGGCAACAACACTGACACTGACACTAGGGGTGGGGGAAAAATCGATACAGCATAGTATCGCGATATTTTTAGTGGCAATACTGTATCGATACCCAGGCGTCAAATATTGATCTTTTATTATAAATGTGTAGGTCAGTTTTTCTGCTTGAAAATCCCATTTCGCAGCAATAAAACTGAAATGAAATGAACAAACAGAGAAGAAAAGAAGTATCACTTTAGATGAAACAATATCACTTGAAATTGGGGAAATTAGAAGTTGGAAAAAAGGTTATAAAATTGCAATATATCGCAGAATATTTAAATTTATTTATTGCGATTTTGTTTAAAATCGCAATAATATTGTATCTTGGCATAAGTATTGTGATGATATAGTATTGGGAGGCGTCTGGTGATTTCCACCCCTAACTGACACCGACACTGACTTTTCTTTTTAATATTTTTTGCTCATACTGGAGACACAAAATTCTTTATACAACTTCTTTCAAATTTTCAGTAGCACTCACAAGACCTGTAAATAGAGTCTTACCTATACTACATAACCCTCAAACTACACACAAAAGCATAAAGAATGGTATCCATGAGATTGTCTGACTGTTTAAGAAGGTACAGGTACTTCTGTGGTAGCCTATCCCTACAAAATAAACAAGAATCCACCTTCAGTAATTGGTAATTCCACAAGCTCCCCTCCTTCATCAAATCACTTCAGCTCCTATGGACCTTCATGTTGATGAGAACAGTTGTTGCACTTATTTAATGAAACCGTAAACAATTTAGACATGAAGTATTTATTAACCACCTATGGTAACCACAATCTGATGGCATTTTGGCTCATCGTTTATCTGACACAGTATGTGATTGGTTCCTCCTCTTATAAAACCCTCCCCCCTCCCTCGGCAGCTCCCATCCTTTCTCCCAGCAGCTCAGTGGATGACAGCAGTCTCACTTCCTCCGAACCCCTCAGCCCTGAGAGAGTGGGGCCGGGGGGCGAGGCTGCCAAGCAGCAGCAGCAGAGACGGCGAAAGAAGAAGAGGAAGGGCCATGACCAGGTCTACAACTTCTTGGATAGCCAGGAGAACAACATTGGCCAATCAGACAAGCATAAGGGCGGACTGGATGAGGATGAGGACGAAGAGGAGAACTGGGAGTGGGACATCAGAGAGAGTGGAGGAGGAGGTAGAGTGAAAGGCAGGAAAACTAAGAGTCGGGCAAGACTTCCAGAGGAGTGGGGAGCGCAGCAGCCCATCTCTCCCACACTGGCTACAGTCACTCCTACCTGGGCTACAACTGCCAACTCTGGTCCTTCTGACTCCAAAGCTCCAGACTCCTACCACAGCCCTACATTGCCCTCTGCCCCTACACAAATACCCACAAATTTCATTAACCGTTCCCATGCTAGCCTTGCAACAGATTCATCTCCACGCTCTTACGAGCCGATGTGTATAGACGATTTCCCTTTGTCTGCTGAAGAGGGTCAAAAACACGATGAAGAGAAAGTTTCGCCCAGCAAACCTGAACCTAACAGCACAGCTGCTAGTGTTGCCTACAACAGTGTTTTAGGTGAAGATGTTAGTGGTAGTCTAGCATTGTTGACAGGGGATAATCTGAGCCCAGTCTCCCAGACCTTCTCTTTCCTGGATTCAGTCCTCCAGACTCCTCCAGGCTCCACTCCTGACTCACAGTCCACCACTCCTATCACTAACACCCCCTCCCTTTCTACGGCTCCCCTGACAAAGTCCACTCCAACAGAAATCGGCATCCTTGCTTCACAAACCGCTTCAGTTTTCAACCCTTCCAAAAGCATTCCAGACCTTCCTCCTACTTCCGCCTTGTCCAGCAACCCATCACCTTTAACTGCCGCAGGCACACACCCTCCAATAACAGCAGTCGGATCGTCCCTCAACGTTGATGCCAAGCCTTTTGTCCCCTCGGCCACACTCGTATCCTCCACAGCCACACCCAGTACGACTGCACCTGCCCCGGTTGTTAGTACAGCAGCTGCCGCCACACCCCTTAGTTCCTCAGCCACTCCCCCATCATCACCAGCCACTCCCCCAAAAGGTGTAGCCACGGCCATTAGCTCAGCAACAGCCACTCCCTCTCCATCCATCACCCCCGCAGCCCCTACTTCTCTCCCTGCACACTCAGAGCACCAGGAGTCCTCGTCGCCACAGCTCCCCCCACTGGAAGGTTGGTGAACTACAGTACAGGGAAGATAATGAATAACTTGAGACAAATTTGGAAAAAATGATTGTAGGCTAGGATAACAGGAAGAAGCTATTATTTGTCTTTCAGTATGCATGGCTCTTTGTCTGTGGATTGAGCACCAGGCCTGATTGGTGCTTGATCCTTTCCTCTATGTATTTGTAATACCCAGGGCCCGACACATAAATATAGAGCAACTTAAGTTTAATCTGCTTATGATAATATTCAGATCAACAAAACATTTCCACACACATCGACTCTTTGGCACAATTAGAAATATGTTTTGATCTCAAACATGTACCAGAGAAACATTTGTGTCCAGATAAATTGGTCTTCCCAACTCTTGGCATTACTATGGGACACAAATGTATGTGCTGGACCTGGTCGGGCCCTATATTAAAACTGCAAGGGTAAACTGTTTTTATCAAACTGATAAGATTTTATTTCCCTCTGCTTGCCTCTGTGTATATGTTATCATGATCATAACAATTATCACTTGACCTGCTGCTTCTGATAGCTCTATATCTTTGCTTGCTCCACTGTCTCCTGTTTGATCTGATTGTCAGTTGCCTGTGTAACCTCCCACAACCTCCTTTCTGTCTATAGAAATACACACATGGCCTTTGTCCTTGGAAGGCAATGCTAATGCCTTTTAACTTCATAAAGTCAATCATGTTATAGCTGTTACGATTTAATCAGCTACATAGAGTAAAATGAGTGTAGTAGTACAGTTAAAAGTAGACATGGCTGCGACTTATAAAGGTGAATTGATTTACCAATTATGTAAAACATGTTTCAGGTTGGTAAGGCACAACCTGCAATTATCCAATTTTCTTGATGCCTTTTGGGTTTTTTGTGTTTATTTTTTGTGTTTCAATTGCCACTGTTTATAATGTGTTTGGCAAAGTACACAAGTCTCAAAGATGACTTTTCTTTAGAAGCAGAAATGCTAATTATTAGCGACCGGCTAAAAAATAAGTTAGAGCAAGCTAATATTTCAACACTAAATATTGTTTTTAACATTCTAGTCAGTTGTCTGGTGAATTCCTAAGTTTATGCAACAGTATTTGAACCCCCGTAAGCACGAGTTAGTTTGACAAAAATATCTCTTAGCTCAATTTCCCCTTCATAGATATCTCCAGTACACAACCACCTGGCTGACAGTGACCCGGTTCCATGCTTAGGTCTCGTGATAACAACTGAACCCCTCCAGTTTAGTAAACCCTAGACAACAATCAAGGCCACTACATGTGTCTTAAAGCTCTGAAGGACATCTACTAAAGGGGCTTTGAGTCAAGATATTTTGGTCAAACTTTTACACTCAGTGGCCACTTTATTAGCTACAGCTGTACAATATTTTGCCATTCAATACAAAAGCTCTAACGTACGTTTATGACGATACATTTTTGGTGACATCGTTGGAAAATGTTTAATGGCAATTATTATTGAGCTCACACTTGAAAGTGGTGTTCTACTGAACTACATTATATTGATGTGTGTTGCCAATTGTCCTCTCTATTCACTTATGTACTGTATGTGAGGGGGGCAGAATATTAGGAACACGTCTGAATATAATGCAGTCCATGACTAATACCAGTGCTAACTATGACCAGGCTAATCTGCTGAATGTGGGTGTAGGGGTACCTAATATGGTGGTCACTGAGTGTATTTTCCAAGGTTACCTGTAAGTCTGGAGTTACAGTTACAGGATCTTAAAATTAGATGAATTTATTTTTTGAATCACTCTTGCAAAGATCCAGAGCAGTTTTTAGGTTAAAAATGTTCATGTCCAAAACCTAGTCCAGATTACATTCAATGTGTTCGATATTTTATTAAAAATGACAAAATCTTTTTTAAATATCTGAGTTTCCCCGGTTGTTAACAGACATACCAGCAGATGCCCATGAGTGTAACAACCATGCAGTAAGCAGCAAGCAGCTGTCTTTTGGCCTGCCTGACCCTTTTGTATACCGGGGTAAACCCTGACATGACCTCAGTCTAATGCTTCTTCCTCCTGATAATGTTGGCTTTCAATCCTGAGAACTGTCTCTGGTGACAGCCCACAGTCTGCTGAATGAAGCTTTACTTTCCAGTGTGATTCTCTCTATGCTTCACGTCAACTTTTTTCTCACTACTAAAACCTGACCAAATACTCAACACTGTTTGGGAAATCTGCTCTTGATCGATTAATTAAATCAGGCTGTAGCTCTAGCTTCCGGATTCTGACACCGTAGGCCTTCATTCTGACATAATAGCAACTCTCAAATGTCTTTCAGTCTCTAAATCGCCCTGTAGTGTCCGAGACTAACTTACTGTAACAAGTACAGAAATGTAAGTTTATTATGTACTTTTTGTATCAGAAGTTCTAACGCTAAGACATTGTTTGAGTCGATGTTGGATCAGTGTCTTAAATAAGATGAAGATGATTCTGAACTGGCTGAACATTATCTTTTCATTCTCTCTCCCCCATTCCCTTTTTTCTGTTTCATAATCCCTCCAATCGGGACCTTAAACTACAGGTAAGACAAGTTTCTCTTTTTCCAGTTTGTATATTTTATTCGGAATGTTGGACACTAATGATCCCACAGTGGCATTACTGTGATTGTGTGTTAAATAGATGTTTAGTTTGAATCAGGTACAAGTCACGACAAGGCTGTTTTAAAAGAAAAGGCGTTTTTGGTGTCTAATCTTGTATTAATACTAAATAAGCGCATCCTGTGTGATTGGAGTTGTTCAGCATAGCCAAAATCATCATATTGTGTTTTTCTGTCTTTTGGTAAAAACTGCATCCTAACTGTTCAGGTTGTCTTCAACCTGTCTCAGTGGGTGAAATCTGCTTGCATTAGAAACAACCTAGACTTGCCAGCTAATATACTGGCGTCAGGCCCCTCGGTTAACTCGGAACGAAGGTGGTCCGATGGTGTGTGATTGTTGGGAACATTTCCAAAGCGTGGTGCTGCCTTTTAGTACATAAGGTCTTGAAATTACACTCTAGAGCACTAGATGTCAGCACGTAACCACAGAAAGTTGTTGTTGTGGATTAAATAAAAAAAATTAAAAAACAGCAACATTGTCAGATTTGGTATGACGAGACTGGAGGACATGTTAACTCCAAAGTTGGTGTTTTTTAAAGAATGTTTTGCACCTGAAAATATAGATTTTGCGTGATGTAACGTGTCTATTGGTCTATTAGGTCCTTTTGGGGAGGTCAGGTATTTTTAGTTTCCATAGAATATTTTCACCCAAATGTTATCTCTCTTAGAGGAAACCAGATAAACGACACACTAGATTGCCAAAGTGGGTTTTGCGAACATACTGTAATGTTGTGATAAATTGTTTCATAAATAGAAATGGGCATGGCCTATACCCCTAGATGCAGCTGTGTGTGAGGGATATGTGGATGTAAATGTGCATTTCAATGTGCAATGCATATATCAAATCACACATTTCTGTAATGGTTGATGTGGGTCAGCGACAGTTAAGGCATTGCCATTTTATCCACCTAGTGAAAGCTGCAAATGAAGTATGAATGCATTGAATCATTGCCATTATGTTACTGAGCTGTTTGTTACATGAAATGCCCTCCAGTGTCTACCAGATATATATATAGTATAGTTCAGGCACATGAGAGGCATTGTATACTCAATGGAATGTTCCAAATGGGCCACAAAGAGGATCTCATAACATAACATACCATTACATGTCATTTAGCTGACGCTTTTATCCAAAGCAACTTACAATTTCTATGTATATCAGAGCACCTCTCTGGAGTAACTAGGGGTTAAGTTTTTTGCTTAGGGACACATCGGTTGATGGGAATCAAACCAAGATCTCCCACATCAAAGGCATGTGTCATATCCACTGCGCCATCATCATGCCGCCATGGCATACGTCTCAATAAAATGAAATGACGGGTAATCTTTAGAGAAACTCTGTGACTCTTCATTCATCTCATGGCTTTAAGTCTGTGTGTCTCTGTTTGTTGAAAGCCTGTCTCTGCTGGAGAGGACAGCCTCACCCAGGCTGTGTAATGTGTGTATTCAGTCAGCACTAAGTTGTCCCAGGGTGAATATGTTGCATTATAGCTAGCCCTCCCTCAGTGCTGCACTTGACTGAGATCTGGTGCTGCTACAGCACAGTCACACAAACCTCATGGGATTTGAAGAAGGAAGGTTATTAACATTACCCCATAAAAAGGTTAATCACTTTGGTTTGTGGTTGCTAATAATAATAATGCCAACAAACCTGCTGCTTGTTGCTGTAGCGTTGCTTCACTGCACCTCCCAAAAAAATGCAACAATTTGTTATTGAGAATTGTTGATTAAGGTCTTTCAGTCTGTAAGCAAAATCCAGCATGAAATGGAGTTATTAGAGATGGCGTGTTGGCTGTAAGTGAAATCCCAACGCTGTGGACTATAATCTACGATGCAATAGTTTGGCATAACAGACTCTGTTTTTCTCAATGTTTTCCTTTAATTATCATATTTTTGTCACTTTATAACACACGTGAGGTCATCTCCAAGACGTGGCTTAAACAGTGCAGGTACAGTAGCGAGCCTAGGTAGTGAGCCTGGGAGTCAGTGGATGGACTCTAATAGAGTTATTGACAGCTGACTGCTTCCTTGGTTTATGGTTTGGTAGACATCCACTCACTCTGTTCTTCTCTCTGCGTCTATTTCTTTCTTCTGTCTAAGTGTGTCTCTATTTATAAGTGTCTCTATTTATAAACCTGCGTTTTGCCTAAAATCTCTTCTCTCATGTACAATATTAATGTCTGGGACTATTTTACCTTTACATAAGGCAAGGACACCCTCACTCTCTTTCTACCATGCAGGCGTGTGTGGCCTGGAAAATGGCCTTCGTCTCTGTGCCTATGTGCTTTGGATATGCGTAATCTCACACACAAGAGGCAATGACCTGCTTTTGTGGTTGAGAGCGAGCCAGTGAGAATCAAAATGAATACTATGAATTGAGATAATCGCTGGGGAAAAACTTGTCTTGTGGTTTGCTGTCAAACATTGCAGATGGATAATCATGTTGCAGTGTGTGTTGGATGTAAAGCATTTGGAGGCTGTTGAGTCTCAGACTTGCTCGCTGGCTCCATCAGGTGTCTGCTGGGAGAACTGCAACTCTGAACACACACTAGAGCAGCTGGAGGTTAGAATTAAGATACACCTTTAATGTAGCCTGATCCTACCAGACTATCGTACATTTCATTCGTACAGAGAGTCTGGCTACTCTTCAACTTCCTTGAAGGCGGGTTCTCTGTTGAAGTTTGAAACTATAGGATCTGCCATAACCCATCACTAACGTTTGGTCATGACGTCAACTTAGCATCGCTAGCGTTCGCCTTAGCCAACTCCTTCACCACTAACAGAGCGAGTTGTAAAGTCAAACTTTTCCCAAACCCTGTGTGGAGGAGGGCCACAACATCACGGCCACAAACACAACTCAGCAAAGATTGTTCTTTCTTTCTGGGCTTTATCTTCTGGATATTTGGCACAACAGACCGAATGGCTTTGCTCGCATCTTTCTCCGCCACAGGCATTATGGATCCACAACTCTAACGCACGACCTCAATGTCATCGTTCTCAGCCACTCCCTCTGTTCTCTGATTGGGTAAAGAACAACCCAGACGACATACCGAAGGAAAATGAAAATTGAGTGAAAGTACGTAGGAGGGCGGAGCCAGGCTACCTGTATTAATCCTCAGGGGGGAAGAAAAGTAACGGAGGAGCGTTAGATTGACTGGCTTATTCCCAAATCTGAATGTATTGCATGTTTGTGATTAGAGGGATTTAGAACAATTAATCGATTAGTTGGCACCTTTTAAATTAATCGGCAACTATTTTGATAAGTGATTAGTCGGTTTGAGTAATTTTTTAAGACAAAAGTAATGATTCTTTGATTTCAGCTTGTTAAATGTGTATATGTTCTTGTTTCTTCTCTTCTCTGTGACAGTACACTGACTATCTTTTGTGGAAGTTGTGGACAAAACGAAAAATTTTAGGACGTCATCTTGGGCGTTTGGGAAATACTGATCCACATTTTTATATTTACATATTTATATTTTATAGACCAAACAATTAATTGCAGCCTTATTTGTGATGTAAAAACACTATCAAAATATCAATATCAGTATGGGTCGTACTATACTAGACTCGTGAATGTGTTTTTCCTACTGAGGAGGCATTGGTTTCCCTTCGTGTTGAAATTAATCTTATCATTGTGTTGCAATACTTTTAAAAGCAAAGCCACCATATAAATACATATTTTATAGGGTGTGTTCATATGCTGTGAGTGGTTTGGAAATCGGAGATGTGAGTGACAGCTGCTGAACAGCGGTAGATTCTCGATTCTGCCATGAAAAAGATCACGTGATATTGTCACTTGTGCTCTTTGCCCTTTTTTTACAGCCAACTTTGGAAATAGAAGTGCTGAAACGCACCTTTCGGACCTGCCTAAATAATAATTGGACTATTCATCATCAAAGCCTTGGCAAAATAATGGAAATGGTTCAGTTCAGTGTCTCATTGCATTATTCTCTCCTTAGATATTAGATGGCTCCATCATTATGAGGGCTCATTTCAATTTCCCACATGTGACGGATTTATGCGGTAGCTTCACCCGGCATGATGCAGGTGCGTGGAGGGTTAATGAAATCCTTTTTCACCATCTCTTTGAATCATGGAGTTTTCTTCATGGGTTAGCCCAACATGAGCCCTCAAAACTGCAGGATCTCATTAAGGACGGCTTAATGACATCTGTATCTGCCTTGTTTTTAATCTTCTATTTCTTTCATCCTATCTTTTGCTCTATTTCTTTCAGGTCGGTCTGTCTTCTTTACTGTATATTTATAGGAAATTTGGGCCTTTCGCCACATCCCATCTGCTGTTGCCAGAATGCCTGAAAGTTCTTCTTCCTTCCTCCTGCTTTCCTGCCAAATGTAAAGGGCAGAAGACACTGCCAATCTTCTGCTTTTTTATTTGAAGTATTTATGTAGATTCTATAATTGATGTTTCATTGATTTTAACAACATTAGGTCAGCGCACTTTTTAGCTTTTTGTTTGATACTGTATTTGGCCCTTTTCAGTCAACGTTAGACCACAGAGACAGACAGACAGACAACCAGACAGAAACAGACAGACAGACAGACAACCAGACGGACAGACAGACAGACAGACAACCAGGCAGAAACAGACAGAAACAAACAGACAGACAGACAGACAGACAGACAGACAGACAGAAAGACAGATAGACAGATAACCAGACAGACAGACAGACAGACAACCAGACAGAAACAGACAGACAGACAGACAGACAGACAACCAGACATACAGACAGTCAGACAACCAGACAGACAGAAACAGTCAGACAGACAGACAGACAACCAGACAGAAACAGACAGAAACAAACAGACAGACAGACAGACAGACAGACAGACAGATAGACAGACAACCAGACAGACAGAAACAGACAGACAGACAGACAACCAGACAGACAGACAGACAGATAGACAGACAACCAGACAGACAGACAGATAGACAGACAACCAGACAGACAGAAACAGACAGACAGACAGACAGACAGACAGACAGACAACCAGAAAGACAGACAGACAGATAGACAGACAACCAGACAGACAGAAACAGACAGACAGACAGACAGACAGACAACCAGACAGACAGACAGACAGACAGATAGACAGACAACCAGACAGACAGACAGACAGACAGATAGACAGACAACCAGACAGACAGAAACAGACAGACAGACAACCAGACAGACAGACAGACAGACAGACAGATAGACAGACAACCAGACAGACAGAAACAGACAGACAGATAGACAGACAACCAGACAGACAGAAACAGACAGACAGACAGACAGACAACCAGACAATAACAGACAGAAACAAACAGACAGACAGACAGACTTACATACTTGTCCTACTTCTACTTCTCACTCCTTTACCCCAGTTTCTATCTGTAACTCTACTCCCACTCCTCTGCCTGGTTGACTCTTTTTCTCTCTGTATTCCTTTGCCCCCACTTCCCTACTTCCACCTTGTTCCCCCCCCCCTTTCCTCTTTCCTCCCTTCCTCCATCAATGCTAATCTGTTGCCCTTCATCATGTCTCATCTATATCTATTCCCAGATTCATCTGCCTCCCACTCTCTGTCTTCCTCAGTCCCTCTGTCCACCCTCCTCTATCTCCCTGCTTCTTCCCCTCTCTGTTTGTCCTATCATTTCCCCCCTTCATTCCTCTTGTTTTCCCCTCTTTCCATCCTCCATCATTTTACCCTTTAATGGTTTGTCATACACGACATGTCTTCCCTTCTCCTGCCCAGACTCCCTGTGTCGCTGCACCGTCGTAATATTAGCTGCATTGGAGATTGGGGAGTGGGTTGGGGGGGGTTCGTTGTCAGGGAGACATGGGAGGCAGTTACCATGGAAACAAAGAGACTCTGCAAGTGAGGGATGGAGGGATAGAGAAGGGGTGGACTGGGTGTGACAGTCAGTGAGGTCGAGGAGTAAAAATAGAAATGCTCTGACAAGATCCTCCACCCTCCTTCTCTTCCTCCCCCCCCTCTCTCTCTCTCTCTCTCTCTCTCTCTCTCTCTCTCTCTCTCTCTCTCTCTGCTCAGCGCAATGGACAACCAGCTGTAGCATCCTCTCTCTCTGTTTCCTCCATCTCCAGCTGATATTTAACAATCTGTGACCTTCAACAGGAGAAACTATCAGGGACCTCTGTGATTTTTGCCTGCGCAAAAAGCCACAAGAGTATCAGATTTAATTTGACCTGCAACTGCTTTTAATAATCGCGTGACTTGTTACGTATTTGTCTTCCTCTATTTGTATCCCACATAGTGTCTCTGTTGTCCGGTTTGTTAGTTGCCAGGTTGCCAACGTTTTAGTTGTAGAGATGTTAACACTTACACTTGGGGAGCCATTTTAAACAACCTCACATTTATAATCATTACAATTTCTAGATATTTTTTATGTATGCAAAGACAATTTGCAAGGTGATTTTCTTATTGAAAGTCAATGTTGCATATAGGCAGAATGCATAATACAACAAAATAGCTCAAATACAAAAAATACAAAGAGATCAACCAATAAAATTCAAATACTGGAGCACTGATGAAAACAAGTGAAATAACTCATCTCAGTTTCTCTGCAGTGTGTGCACTGGGTCGTTTTTGTTTTTGTAGATCTGATTTAGATATAGAAACTAGTGAGTTAATAAGAATGTACAGTCTGGGACTGTCTCTCCAAACAGAACCAGCAGGAAACATGTTCATTCATTTACAGAACTAGGCTGGTGCTTTTCTGTATTATTTTTATTGTCAACAGTCCTATAATTGGACAAAAACAACAACGTGTTTGCTCAATAATTCCAGCCTCCCTACCTTGCTTGTGCTGTGGCACTCGGGCCTTACTGAAGATGTACTTCACTGTCATTTTCTATTAATTTTTGGCCTCATCACATGTTACCTAAACAGCAGGAAATAGTGCATTTGTTACTATTTTTATCTGCGGATTAATCCACATTTGGTGCTTATTGACTATTTGGTGAAGTAGGGCGTGTATGTGGGATTCAGTCAAAATAAACTAGTATTTAACAATAAGAACATGTCACCCAGTGCAACAGTGTGGCTCGTTGATGTTTTTTTTCAGACAACAATGCTCTATGGCACAATGGAATAAGACATTATAGGCGTTGATACATAGCACTTGTTAGTAGGTACATTCATTGGTGGTTTGGGTCTTGGGGTCATTTATGTTGTGGTTTTTGCTCTCTTTCTTTAATCGATCTGGATACAATCTGGATATGCACTAAAAGGAATTTGGCGGGTTGAACAAGGCCTCAGTCAAGCCTAAACAGCAACACTACATCCTCAACCGGATTAAGAACATGTGTTAGGGGGATTCAACCAGCAAATCGCAAAACCTAAATCAAACCAATCTACGCTTATTTCTGGAACATCATGGGGAAAATGAAGTGAAACGTGTGCTAGTGGAGCAAACATTTCCACAGCAGTGAACTGGGAAGAGAAATGAAATCTATGGATGCAGGGACATCAGCAGGAGTATGAGCTAAAGGTCACTGGCACAGGATTCCAGACATGACAACTCAACCCAGTGGACCTAATATACATAATATAGCTGAATTATTTCTGATTTGATCATCATCACATGAAGTGGTAACAGTAAGTGAAGGAGAGAATTGAAAACAGAGGGGTCAGTCCCCTGTGTCTTCCCAGTTTCAGGCTTTCTCTTGTCTTGTCCCAGAAATGCCAGAGCCCCAGCTGTCTAATCTACAAATGTCTCTGCTTTATCATGAGAACCCAATGCTTAGCCTGACCCAAACTTTGCATTCTGCATTTCTTGCATAATGCCCACCCTTGCCAAGCTAATTGAAACTGAACAACCCTCTAATGTCTTCCTCTGTCTGGCTGTCACTCCCTCTGTGGTTACAGTAGACAAATTGTTTATGGAGGGTTATGTAATAAAACTCATTCATTTTCAGTCATGCCTGACAAGCTGCTCTTGTTATCTTGGCACAGGCCTTGGATGTGTTGGGGGACAAGTGGGGTTGGTGGCAGACAGTCAGCTGTCATGACTCATGTGCAGTGAAAAAGCTTCACATAGATGTCAGTTTTTTTTCCATCAGGCGTTTGTTTAAAATAGTGTTTCAAAGGCAGGTCGAAACCTTAAACTGGCTAACCGACAGTAGATTCCCAAAGGTGCCCAAGTTACTCTGGAGATATTTACCACTGTCAACACATGAAGGCTACTAGCTTTCCTTCTACCTCTGTTTGGCTGCTTTTGTCTTCTGTGAGCACTGACCACTCTGTTGTAATGCCACGTTTAACATTATCAGGGTTCAAAGATCCTAATCCTGGTTCAAGATGACAATAGTCTTTTATTTTTAACTTTTTAAAGATAATTTTTTGGGCATTTCAGCCTTTAATGACAAGGACAGCTGACATATGAAAGGGAAGAGAGAGGGGGGAAGACATGCAGGAAACCATCACAGGTCATACTCGAACCCTGGACCTGCGTTGAGGAATAAACCTCTACATATGTGCACCCGCGCCACCAACTGAGCTTACCTGGCCACACCTGACTTTGATGGCGTAGGACTGAAAATACAGAATACCACGATGCTAAACACAGAGTTACGTGCAGGGCTGTTTAGTGAAGGCTGAACACATGTAAACGCAGTTTACCCATCTCACAAATTATGTAATAACATTTACGCACACTTCACATCACTTTACATGCACACTCGATCTGGCCTCCCTCTTTCTTTTTCCACTGATTTAAGGATCTCTCGGTTCAAGTCTTATATATAGATTTCTTTAAGGCATAAACTAACTTCAAACAGAAAGATTCGAACCTGTTATACAATTATTGACATGACTGAGTTAATACAGGAAAAAGTATTTTATTGTATTGGTAATGCGTTTAGACTCAGAGTAAAAATGATCAGTTAGTTTTAAGTCTTATCAGTTGAGAAATACAAAATGCAGTTGTTTTGTCTAGAAGTCTATACCTCAACTGTTTGGCTTTAATTTTAAACGCAAACATTCCACTTCAGTCAGTTTTTCATTGTTTTTTTCTCTTCAAACATTGATTTTAAAATACAGATCACAACAATTGTGTTTGATTTTAAATATATGTTGGAGATAGAGACTTATTGATGAGTTAAGATAGGGTTTAGGTACCCTTAGCTACCCTAATTTACCAGCTGTAAACCAGCACGTTCTGCATGTTGTGAGAGCAGTATCCCCTTTTCAACATGACCTTGGTCGATGGGAAAGGTTGCTGAATGCTTTAAGCAGAGGGAATAATTGTCAGTTCTGATAGAAGAGAGAATACTGACTTCCAGATGGTTGCACTCCTTGAAGCCAATTTCTGTGAGCATGGAGTTGATGACATACACGGAACATCAGCACGTCACTCTGGAAAATGGCATCAGTTGAATGACTAGAATGTAACTGTAAATGTCATCTTAAATGGCTTAAGCCTTGGGCGCCTGGATAGCTCACCTGGTAGAGCAGGCACCCATAGATAGAGGCTTACTTCTCGGTGCAGTGGCCGCAGGTGCGACCCTTTGCTGCATGTCATTCCCCCTCTCTCTCCCCTTTCATGTCTACAGCTGCCCTATATGAACGAAACCCAACACCACCTTACAGGCTGTGGTAGTAGCCGTATATTTTATGTGGTGCTGCCGTGGTGGACAAATTACCCATGCTGCTGTTTTAATCACTGCGGGAAATAACACAACATCAGCTAATGCCAAGTGAGCTAGCTAGCGAGCTATCGGCTGTTCTAATTCATATTAAACTGAACATTTCTGTTCAAAGTGAAGTGACGCACGGTAATGGCTTTATGTCCTCATTCATCTCGTTTCCTTTTAGCACAGCCGCTGCATGTTGACACACCTGTAAGTTAACGTTTCACATGTTGCAAGTAGCTAAGCTAACTTATTACCATTGTTGTCCCTACGGCTGTTGCTGTGTAGCGATCATAGATGGTAAATAAAGATGTAGCGATAGACGCTCACCAGATCTGCTGTCATTGCTTGAATTGGAGGACAGAAGTTGCTCCATGCTTCCCCGCTTTTTGCCACAGCTGATAAATTATCCAGACTTCTTTCAGTGGATTGATTGAAAGCTGAATCAATCAATCCAGATGAAGTGCATCTGTGGCAACGGTGTGTTATACTTAGCAACGGTCCGTTATCAAGAAAATAACAGGCCACATTCTGCATTAGAATTCAACCAAGCCCTGTAATACATACTGTATATAGTATATTTCGCTTAAACTTACAAATATGTAATGTAATAGCGGTAGTTAGCTCCTACACACAATTTCTCAGTCAAGTCCAGAAAATCAGGGCTCGGCAAAAACGTGGAGATAGGAGAGGCTGGATGGACTAAACCCTTTGCTGTCAGAACTGTATTAATCCTCCTTGCAGAGCTGTAGTGTAAATCTCCAGAGGAGTAAAGTGGGGTTTTGCACCACACTTGAAATGGGGAGAAAGTCTCCAGTTCTTTTCAGGATGGAGGAAGTAGACATCTCTCACTCAGCTCACAAACATTATCATGTTCTACACATAGATTTGAATAAATTGACGACAATGTGTTCTCTGTTTCTCTGTGTTGTTTTTTTCTTTCTGTGTCATTGTAAATGAAGGTCACACCTCAATGATCTCTCGGATATTCATAAGGAGTTGAGTGAATGAATGAAAATTAGAAAGAGGGAAAGCGTTTGGACTTCATCCTAATTTAATTAGTAGTGTGTTATATGGCCATCATTACCGTAGGGGCACCATAGGAATTGCCGTATGCCTTGACCATTAAACACCCATGCAGAGTAATTAAACCTAGTGAATCGCAACAGATGACTCTTCATACGTCAAAGAGCATGTGTAATAGTAATACACACAGTTAGCAGCAGTGACATAAAACAAGTTTTGAAATGCACATAACAGTTAGAGTGGGTGACAGCAGTGCTTGTTTAATTCTGTGCTCATATTCAAGGCTATACTTCTGTGGAATGGAACAGGTCCAGACCAGGTTATGTTTACAGTCTTCTAAAGAAAAATGTACACGTAGCATACATTAATTGCTCCCTATATTAGTATTCTGTGTGACGTTAACATTGACATGAAATATATCCAGGCTATACAGCCAGCGGAAATCAATTCAAGTTGATTATCAACACCCCAAATCAAAACTGTGCAATGCCAATATAAAAGATGCACAATGAGCCTGTTTATTTCTTTTTTAACTAATGTTGTCTGTTAGCTAGAATGCCAAACTTAAAGCATTTTAATAATTCAAATGTTACGATTTGGTCAGTCAAGCCCTCAGCACAGCCCACAGTTTACACTCCAATGCAAAATTGTTCAGTAAAATATACTTTTATTTAATCAAATTCCATCAATGTAATCCACCAAAACAATAAAGATAGCTATGGGCAGTAAATAGGAACTTTGCAAAGAGAAAATGTGAAACAAAAGCATTTCCATCAGGGCAGAATTGAATCAAGACGAGGGCACAAGGTTTAGGGCACACAGTTGTTCCATGCACACACAGTATCAACTCATCACGTCAATGTGATAAAGTGTACATTTTTTTCTTTTACTTCTTCTGTCGCTAGTCATGGGCTGATATAAGAAGGAAACAAAGGCCTTCCGAATCTAGTCCGGATGATTACAGTCTCCAGTGATGTTTCACAAATCTCTCCATGTGTCTCTCACTCTGTATCAACATGTAAAAGTGGTTGTCATATTGCAGCTGAGAAACTGACTGTCATCTATCTGTTTGTGTGCATGTTTGCCACAATAGAGTGTGTGTGTGTGTGTGTGTGTGTGTGTGTGTGTGTGTGTGTATTTTTGTGTGTGTGTGTGTGTCTCCGTGTACCTGCATGTGTTTGTGTGTGAACATGTGTATTCATATGTGTGTGCCTGTGCACGTTTGTCGCTAGGGGCTCGATGCTGAAATTTTGCTCCAGCGAATGAGGGAATGTTCCGGGCTGTCACGTGACTGTGTGATGTCAGAGAGAGAGAGAGAGAGAGAGAGAGAGAGAGAGAGAGAGAGAGAGAGAGAGAGAGAGAGAGAGAGAGAGAGAGCGCGCAAGGTGCAATTTAGCCCCACAGCTGATCTGTGCAGTGCTCAGAGAGAAGCCGAGACGACTAGACACACACACACACTTTCACGCATACTCTTTTTTTGTCTGTAAACACACGTACACACGTGCACTTCATACACATTAGTACAGTTACACACACACTACTCTGAGGCATCACCAGAAAGGATGCATTGCTACCTCTACTTTCCAGGCTGATAACACTTTGGATCCTGAGGACATTTCTTCCTCCTGGACAAGAGTAAAAGGACAATTACCGAAGACAGAAACGAGAAGGAGACAGGAGGAAACACTAAAGAGTAAAAAAAGAAAGAACTAGAACAAAAATTACAAAAAAAGACAAAGGAGAAGAAAATAGAGAAAATAAGAGACTGACAAGAAAAGGCAGAAAAAGAGCAAGACAACAAGACCTGACAACAGAGCGTGAGAATGTCCTTCCTGTCTGGCTCACCCTGGCAGCAGCCTGGCATTATTACTGCTGGCAGCGGATACGGACAACCTTCCAGTGGGCATCAACAGCAGCAGCAACAACACAAAGCTCCCTCTACCCTCTCTGGTGCCAACATCCCTGTGGTCCTGGCCTCCTCTCCACTATCACCCTCCAGCCCGGCCTCTGACCGCCGCAGTGACTGGCACTGTCAAGGCCAGATGGCACTGGGGGGGCAGATTGATGCTGCTACACAGGGGGGGTCCAAAATAACTTTGACGGAGGACAAGTCGAAATTAGGGCGAGGCAGATCCGAGGGGACGATGTCTGGGACGTTGGCCGAAGGGCCAGGAACGCAGAGCTTCAAGATGCCAGCGCTGAAGATAGAGGATGAAGAGTCCAGAGGGGGGAGGCCAAGGGAGGACGGACATAGGATCGGAGTTGCAGGAGGGTCAATGGGGAGTGCAGGACAAAGCCCCAGCAGCCCGCTGTCTTCTCACTCTTCTCCTTCTTCTTCATTACCTTCCCCTTCTATCTCACCTGGGAGATCCTTTCAGAATTCTTCGCCAGACCGTAAACCCACACCAAACTCTAATTTTGGACAAAATATTCTGCAACAAAACTATACAGGCAGCAAACATGGATTCTACATCCAGGGATCTCCAGTGTCTGCCCATGGCCAGGGCTTGCTTTCTCCCCAAAAACAGGCTTCAGAGCTAGGGGAGAGAAACACATTGAACCCTTGCTTCACTGGAAGTACCAAATCGAGTTCTGCAACTAAAGAGGATGAGAAGAAATCTGTTACGTCCTCTACATCCGAAGACATACTCGGAAGTTTCAATGAAAATTCAGTTGCAGTTCTAAGTAATCAAACGCATAAGTTATCTTTAGGAAAGCAAAGTGTTGATATACAACCAGTTGGTACTGCGCCTTCTGCTGCTGACCTAAAAGGAAGTAAAGATAGTGCCAGCGCAGGGCCTAGAGTAGGCCTACCTCCACCCTCAGCCAACATTGGTGTTGAGGTGGGTAGTGTAGGTGAGAGTAAGGTGGAAAGAGAAAACTTAAGCCATACTAAAAACGGGAGGACGGGGTCACCTAGCAGTGGCATAACATGTGGGATGGCACAGGATTTAAGTTGTGCTACCTTTAGCTTAGAGACTACTAGCAAAAGCAGTGAAATGCCACAGCGGATTGCTGTGAGGCGGGCAATGTCCGACTGTTCACACTTGTCTGTTCCAATGGTAATGACCGGAACGTACCCCACCGGTATGGGAGGGGTACCGAATTTTGCCCTGATGGGAACAACTTTCCCACCCAGGGCGCCCCACCCACACGTGGCTGTCCGACGCTCGCTGACAGTTACGGGCAGCACAGATGCTGCAGCTGCAATGGCAACAACGATGTCATCCCCGTTAATGACACCCACGGTATTGCCATCATCCCCACCTCCTAAGAGGCATCATGGGAGCTGTGAAACCAATGTTTTACTTCCTGTTCCACTCCCTGCAGGGATGTCCATTGACAACAACCAAGATAGTAAACTGAACACAACGGGTAAGCGTTTCTCCATGTGTGCGTATGTGTCTGTTGGGATGGAAATGAGAAAACTCGCAGAGTAGATAACCATAAATACCAGGTCACCCTAACCTGGGTCCAGACCTCTGTATAACTGTGCAGATCTCTGATTTGATCAGTGACTCAAGATAGATCTGGTTTGTAAGTCCAATTTGCACCAATAATAACATTGACATTTATTTTTCCAAAAGGACATTAAGCTGCTCATAGCAACCAATGTCGAAGCTTCTAACATGGATATGTCGCTTAGTGACTGGTTAGAGACACACTAAACAAAAAAGCTCCCTCAAGATTTCCTCTGACCCGCTAGTACTGATTAGGAGACTGCCTTGTAATCATGAATGGCAGTAACCCTTTTTACATTCTTCCATTTCCTGTACTGCAGAGCATTGATCATGACAAGCAGAGGGTTTGCAGCCAAAATGGCTGCAAGATGCTTGATGTGTGTTAATAAAAAGGGCAGGTTATAGACTTTTACTTAAGCTAGCTTGACATCTTCACTATCAAAAATGGTATCTCTGTAGCCAAAGTAGCCCCGGTGGGTCTTTCTTATGGAGGTGCACATGCCACAGGATAGCCAAGCTATGTGTTACACCATAACCCCTTTACTCGCAGCTGTTAATCAAGCTTTAAATTCTAGCCACTTTCTTACAACCTGATCAAACCAAAGAAATTGAGGTACCTGCAGTGACTGGTATTTTCTTAATTCATACAGAGCGATAATACAGAAATTTCACAGCGCCAACAGATTGGACCATGTGGACTGTTCTAGTTTTAATGTTGCTCTGCCTTCATCTTCATATGGGGTTGTGTAATGTAAAAGTCATCATTATTCATCTGAGCACATCCATTGCATTACAGCTCAGTTGCATTCAGCTAAGAATAGTTTGTTGGTTGTGCATTCTTTTGCAACACTAACTGTATATGAAACATGGTGTATTTAAGAATGGCAGTAGGAGGCTGCCACACTGCTGGTTGGTGGAAAACACGTGCACTATTCATTCAACATGCTGTGTCTGGGTGCGATAAGTGACACTGAATATTATTTACGTGCGTCCTTTTAATCTTGATTAGACCAGTTCCACTGCTGCCCACCACCATCATCCACCTGTGGATATTCATTCTGTTTCTTTGGGTTTCTTTTTGGCAGAGTTGCATCAATTCTCCCTGATCTCAGTTTTACAAACGTTAAATCTCACTTTCAGAGAATCATTCAAAACAGAGCCTTGCAACCAAAATCTATTTATAGTTATATTAAGTTAACGTTTTCTACCCACTGTGTAGTTTTGAAGCCATATTCTAGTGGTAGAGTAAATGGTTGACCTGCTATGCTAATTTTAGATATTAGTTAGTCAAGTTGATGAGCTGAGTTAGAAGAACAGTATTTAAATTTTACGACAGTTAATTCAGTAAATCAGCAAAGGTGATAGCAGGTCATACTGGGTGTTGATGAGGACCCCATGAAGTGAACTGGCTTTTCCAGCCACCAACCACACTCTGTTCTTGGTCCGGACTGGGACATAAACCCAATCCTACAGACTGAGCTACTGCTGCCTTCTTCGTTGCCATTATCTCAACAGTGAAACCTATTTTAATCGTCATCCCCTCCTATAATAGGGGTTTTAATGAGGTAAATCAATATGAGAAAATGGGTTTTGCTTTGCTGGATTTCACATTATATTTCATTTAATTTTATGAATGTCACAAAAATATCATCACATCCTCATATCCTATTGATGAATTCTTGGACAAATGCAAATTAGATTTTCACAAATTGAAGTTGATAGCGATTTAACAGAAAAAGAAAGAGCAAAAAATGTGTGAAGGGCGCTGGCAGAGGATTATGGGAGGCCCAGCCCAGAGCTTAAAACCTAAAATGAACGCTGGTTTGGATTATTGGCGTCTTTTGTTATGGCTCTGGATAACAAAGTTAATGAGAGAAGAGCCATCTATAAATGTAGTTGTTCCCTATTGCCCCCATTAGGATATCTGCATTTATATACAGCATTTACTGCCTGGGTAATTGTCTGTCCATCATGTCTGTGTTCTGTTTTTCAGACTGCAGTCGGCAGAGAAAAGCTGGGGCATTGATTAGACATTGACTCTGACTGTACTCATTCAAATCAAGAGCAGCTATTTCTAGCGTTGTGCGTGTGTGTTTGGGTACATGTGTGTAGGTGAATAGCTTCCATTGACGTGGATCTTAAAGATTTTAAATTCACACGCCCCCACAGACACACTGACTATACACAGCATGCTAATTTACCGCAAACAGATAAAAATAGATCACAGATAGATCACAGCTGCAATACACAAACATGCACAAAATAGAACACAGCTGTAAGGGGTGGTGGGGTGGGGGGAGTTTGAAGCTTGAGCTAACAGGGAACTTAACAGTGACAATACACAACCAATTCATCAAACGGAGGCGCTGGGACCTGTAGTCCTCATTAAACACTTTCTTTGTTGGAACTACTGATCCCTGGGGGCCGTTTCAGGAAGATTAACACACTCTGAGTCTAACCCTGAACTCGGAGTAGATTTACCCTGAGATGGGAAACTTTTTGAGTTTTTGGTTTCAGAATAGCTGATTTGAGTTGGTTCAATCAAGTCGGAGTAGGTTCACTCAGGTTGTGTGTACCACCACTACAATAAAAAGGCAGCATGAAGGCAGCCATGATTTAACGATTCACCATGGTAACAACCACAAACAAACTGGTCGGCAGAAATACTCATGCGCACATGGAGCAAGTTTGAACATATGTTTCGTTTAAAAAAACTAAAACATAGCAGCTGCTGAAAATAGCGAGAATTGGTATGGGAGAAAATGTCTGCTCGAGTCAATGTGTAAGCTATAATATGGTGTATTAATGTCATATTTAATCACAGATAACCTATAATATTACTGGGGTAAACTGTACTATTAAAAAAATCCTTAACAGAATAATGATTTACAATCATTTCTTTAATGGCTTTTACTGGTGTGTGGACAGGGAACTCTACACAAACGTTTATAAAACGGCACATTCTTTTGAAGGCGCTTTGCTACTGTGGCTTTACTAATGTGCTCTCCATCACCAAAAAAACATAATGTGACACAAAGAATCTGCTGGGATGTAGGAGCATGTCCACAAAGGGTGACATAAGTGATAGGAGGACGGATAAGGTTATGTAGCTACACGACTGATAGACAGGGAAGAAAAACGATACCGCTCAAATAGGTTGTTATCTGGAAATAAAAATGCATCAATAGTCGGGACCTCAATATCATCTCCCTGTGTATGTTTAACTCCCTGCGAAGTAATACGGCTTCTTCATCATCGGGATCCTCAACCCTCAAGAAGGAAATGCAATGTTTTGAGAGAAAAAACCATTTATAGTGTGCCTAACACAGTTAATAAACCAACCCAGTTTTTTTTTAATTAATGCTGACAGCAAACTGCGCTAAAATGACACAGACTGAATGAATGAATGAGGAAGAAATCCTGCTCCCGAAGAGGTTAGGTTCACAGACTTAGTTACCATGGTAACTGACTCAGAGGATAAGTTAGCTCTCTTTCTGAAACAGGCTGAAGTTACCCCTCTCTCTCAGGTCTGATTAACCTCCCTTTCTGAAACAGAAAACCCAGAGTTCCCCTCATTTTAGGGTTAACAAACTCTGAGTTTTCACTAAACCTGCATCTGAAACGAACCTCTGTTCTTCCTGTAATCTTGTCTCAATGTGCTTTTGCTGTACAGAGGGGGGAAGCAAATCCAGAGGGAAAAATGACCAAACACAAAAAAAACTGAACTTATAACATTAACTTCCAGCTCGATGAATGGGTGGTTGCAGGAGAGGGGAGGCGGACAGGTGCACCGGGTCCATGTGGGCGGCAGGGTCACATTTTCCCTGTGAAGTTTCACTTTCCTTTCAAAATGTTACAGCTGACTTTTTAAGTAACGATCTCTTAACTAATAAGCTCCATTGTCAATACCCGGAGAGCAGAAGGTACTATCTGTTTACTGTGCAGTCAAACAAACTTGTGTTGTTTGATTGAATAAGTCAGTCCATACTGTCTATGGATGGTCCTGTCTGTCAGTATGGAAGCTTGATAGCTGTCATGCTAGCAAGCAGGAGCTGAAGCGGTCGATACTCAAACTGGGATCATGTTTGTGAGACAGAAAGGGAGAATGTGTGTGTGTGTGTGTGTGTGTGTGTGTGTGTGTGTGTGTGTGTGTGTGTGTGTGTGTGTGTGTGTGTGTGTGTGTGTGTGTGTTGGGAAGGCCGCCTGCAGTAAAATATGCTTGCGCCAGCTCCATGTCTGTGTATGTTAGTCATGCTCTGATTTACATGGCAGTCAACTCTCTCTCCATCAAAAACATAGCTAGTGGCCAGCAGCTGTGTATTGGAGCAAGGTTTTAGATGGATCCTCTGCATCTAAAGCCAGCAGTTTCATGTTGGATGAGTCATATTGCTGGTGTTGAAGGTTGGAATGATGCAGTGATTTAAATTACTGTAGCATGAGCAATAAAGCCACCAGTTTTTGATAAAGCTACATATAATATTAAAGCTCCTACTGTATAGATTTTTATCTTCCGCAATATCAGCAAATCTGGTATTGTTTTCACCGTGCGAGTCTGTTTTTGGTGTGTCTGTGTGTGTGTGTGTGTGTTTGTGTGTGTGTGTGTGTGTGTGTGTATGTGTGATCATGGCAAAATGGGGTCCTGGAGAAACTTACTTTTGCAGGTACTACCACAGAACAGAGTTTGAGTACTTTGTATTTTTATTATTATTATTTTGTATTTCTGTCTATCTGTCGACAGATTTTGTCACTGTGATAGCGTCTTATTTGTGCAAGATACAGTAAAGAAACTTAAAATGTGTGTAGTTGAGATCAAGATGAAGGCCGAGTTCGTAGATGGATGTGAAGCTTCATTAGCAGTGTTTGAAAGGTTTGACTCTTGTATCAATATCTTTTTTTTAACTGTCAACCATGAGTCTAACCATGTTAAAGGACAGCCATTCAAAAGCAGTGGTACTATTTTGAGACCTGGATTTTTGTTGTCTTTGGCAGGAAGAACAAAGGAGAATTTGAACACACCGCCCAGACTAGATCAAGACAGAGCGCCTTGGTCTTTTTAGAAAGGACTAAGAGCTACAGTTGTAATAAGCATTCATCACTAAAGAGCTCTTTTTACGCCCTTCCTGGAAAAGATATGCATAGTAGAGATGCATATTTTCTCTCTCAGACAACAAAATCAGATAAGACCGAAACACTGCAAGGAAACTTGGAATCAAGGAATTATTTTAAAAATAAAATAAAAATTCATGAAACAAGTAGGTGTAAATGGGAAGCTTTGCTGGAGCAAGTACTGAGTTTGCATTAACATGACATTGCATAATGGGATATTTTGAGGAAAGAAGTGACTTCAGTGTGAAGCACCACAAAACAATAGTGTTAGACAAGTAGTGAAAGAGGATCGCAGGAGGCTAACCAAACTTCAGATGCTCTCTACACTTTAGCTTTTTCTGTTGCCTGCATTACCACCCATTCTCCACACTGATAATCATAGCCTGTTTCTGATTTGGGCTCCATTCTGAACTAGTTTGCAACCACAGTTCAAAGTAACATAACAAATATACCTTATTTAATGGCAGCCATCGTTCCAGAAGGCTCCGCTCAATGTTGCTGGCTTGATTGCTGGAAAAAAACAACAGCAACAAATTGGCATCGATTCAGAGGAGATAGGGCAGTTATCACACAGCAAACGTCAGCACAGAGGGAAATGAGGGGACATTAGGACACAGCATGAGCCTGTCCAGTGTCACTGTTATGGAAGAGATGTCTTGGTGGCAACAAATAGCCTCTGTCTCTTTCTGTCCCCCATCGCTCAGACCCGCCAACGGTCTCTCCCTAAACCCATCAACCTCCCTCTGCTCCCTTTTCCCTGTCATTCTTTAACTTTATTCTCTATTTTTCCAGACTGATCTAATGAAATGGTGTATGTATGGCACGACAATTCGGATGCCATAATTGTTGTGTTATCAAGACGCATACTCGTAATCTAAGTTGGCGTGTATATTTAAGCAAGGCCATGATGCCGTGTTGATTTTCCTCTCTCATACTGTGCTCATCCCATGTATCAGCTGTTAGCAACATTAATGCTGACCCATAGTGCTTCCTCTGAGGATAGATGTCACTGTATGGTGTTTTCACAATCCTGGCACAAAGCCTGCTTAGCCTGCTTTATTTCAACTGCAAGTTTATTTTAATCATTAAGTCTAAACCTGCAATTCCTGAAACCGTGACAGTGGTGTTTGTGCCTACAACTAACAATAATGTTTGTCATACTTTTTTTTAAAGAGAAACTCCTGTTTTTATAGAGGACCTCTGCTAACCTGACCTGTTAGGCCGGCTACACACTGGATATGTCACGCGAGAATCTCAGCTGCGTGGCGTGTCCATTTTTATTTTGGCTCCCACGTTAACAGGCTAGAGCTTATACACTGCCTGCGTGACACGCACGTCTCACCCTCAACTCAAGCCGTGCCAAAAACACGCGCATGCTAGCAATAGAACCAACACTTATTTTTCATGCAAGACGCTAGCGTGTTGAAAGCGTTTCCAGGTAAAATAGAATAGGAAAAGATGTTTATAGGTCATTTTGACACAAATACATATCAATAAATGACATATTGATGTTTGATAGTCTATAGCTTTTGACAATAATGCAGATTTAAATATAATAAAAAGAAAATAAAAGATTTGTGTGATGGTCCAACATCAGGTAGGCTTAGAATACAGGCTCTCTACAGCTACATAAACTTGTTAATGTTATTTAAACAATATACAGCTCACTTACCCATTTTTCACATTTTGAATCTGTCCCAAAATAGGCCTCCCTGTACGCCACCTAGCTGCAGCAGCGCCGCATCAGACTTCTCAGTTTCTGGTGTGTAGGACATAGAGAAATCCACGCAGCCACCACACAGCTGACACGCAGCAGAAACGCCACTCTCGCGCAACACAGCCAGTGTGTAGCCGGACTTAGAATAGCTTTTTCGTCCTGGCATAATAATTATGCACTTACAAAAATTGTATTAAAAAAAGCCATTTTCATTTGTAGAATGGATCACCAGTTCTACTTGTACACAGTAAAGCCCTTGCTGTAGATGTTTGTTTATTTATACAGTCAAAAGTGTTGATATATGGTGACATTGAAAACATTTATAAGAATCAAGTTATCATTTCTTGCACATTTTCGGTAAAAGGAGTTTAATGCTGACCATTGCATTCTTTCTGTCCCAGTGAAATCTGACAACAAGGACAAGCAGGAGAAGACAGACAAGTTTGACACCTTTGATAAGAAAGAGAAAGACGATCAGCAGAAGAAGGACGCTGGTCCGGACAAGAACCAGAAGTCTGA
Source organism: Etheostoma cragini (assembly GCF_013103735.1). Classification (NCBI taxonomy): domain Eukaryota; kingdom Metazoa; phylum Chordata; class Actinopteri; order Perciformes; family Percidae; genus Etheostoma; species Etheostoma cragini. The sequence goes on along the minus strand of NC_048418.1, from coordinate 4,285,951 downwards.
GAAGATCCTCAAAGATGAGGAGAAGATGGAAAAGATGAACGCGGAGAAAAACAACAAGGCCAACGAGAAGGCAGAGAAGGTGGACAAGCCTGAGAAGACCAACAAAGACGAGAAGAAGGAAGAGGAGAAGAAGCTGGGCGAGAAGGGAGGGAAAGGGACAGCCAAGTCTCCAACAGGCAACAGCAGCAAGACCCTGCCCAGCCCTGACAGCAAGAGCAAGGTAGGTCACACACACGCAGAGAATACTGCTGTCCACACACATTTCCTGCACACAGATTTACGCTTTAAAAGAGTGTCCAGTGGTTACAGAAACAGCCCCGGCACCCAAAGGTCACAGCTTTGAACTCTGCCACAACCGGTGTGTTCGACAGCCTGCTCAAGTGTCTTGAGCAAGACACACACTCACTCACACACACACACACACATTACACAGACATCTTCCACGTAAGTTAAGTTGACCAACAGCAAACCATCTACAACAAATGGAGAGCCAGAGAGTTGAAACTGGAGGAAGCTAATAAACCTTATTAGCTGTGTTGCATCATCCACTTTTATTTAAAGCTGCAACTAACCATTATTTTCTTTATGGAATCATCTGCAGATCATTTTCTCGATTAGGCTGCTATTAATTGCATATTTTATTTTGTGATTGGTTGCTTGCTGTGCTGCCATATCACGCTCATGGCATTCAGTGATTTCATATCTGCTTTTTCTTTCTATCTCTCTCTCTATCTGTCCTCCTCTTTATGTCTTTCCCTCTCTCCTCTCTTTTTTTTTTACTGTATTGTGGCTTCTTTAAATTCCATTATCACCAGCCTGACGTGGGTTCAACTAAACCAAACTCAGCTAAATCCCGCCCATCCACCCTCTCCACCAATGGCGAGGCCAAACGCCCTTCCCCCGCCACAGCCTCAGCCAATAAAAAAAGCCCTGTACCCAAGGCGACCACACCTACCGCTGCCAAGCGGCCGCCAAATGCAGCCGGCTCCGCTAAGGCTGCCAAGGTGAGTATAATACACATGGGTAGATGTAGTTCTTTTGTGAAAATTGGATAAATGTAATATGTTCCATTTTAGTGAAGATTGGCATGCTCAGTCTGCGTTTTTGTCGGTATTTGTGTCCTTGTTGACCTGTGAAACATCATCACAAATCTATGTCGCATTTAGCTCGGTCTGGATGTCCTAAAGTGTGCCAGCATACATACTGGTTCCAAATCAGCAAGATGCAACAATGCAATAAGATGATAAAAGACAAACTGTTGTCTCTCTGTCACCAAATAATGTTTTGGTATAAATATGTTGTTTGTTTTGTTAAGTAAGGTGCAGTGAAGACGGACAGTTTCAAACAGCCTTGTACAGGAAGTCAAAGAAATAGTTACATCCTGTAAAATCCCTCCAAATTTAATAAAATGTTATCAGACCAATCTTTTTAGCTAGTACTCAGTAATAATTATTGTCCTAATCATGTTTTTTCTGGATGACAAAGTAACCTTATTACTCAATTATTTCTGATGAAAATTTAGATGGACTAGAATTCTCATGTAAGGCAGTAATCATATCAGTTTACCACAGTGGATGAATCAGCTGCTTGGCCTGTTCCTCTTACACTAAAGAAATTCAAAACAATGAGACAATGAGTGAAATTACACAAGGCAGAAATACAAAACTATTTCTAACTAGTGATCCGTCAGATTTTCTGATCATCAGAACATAACATCTGTTTAGATGGGATTTTAAGAATCCTCACATCCAACTAATGAAAAGTTGCCTAATACTTAAGAATAAGAAAAACTAAGACTTTCTAAGGACATAATCAGTAACATATTCATATTGTCTAGACTAAAACTATTGTACTGTATGTATGTGTGCAGCTGTGAGAACTCGGTAATATAAGCTGAATGTATTCTCCCTCTCTGTCTGACAAAAGTCACAGTCGACCACAACAACAGCAACACAACATTTATTCTGTAAACACAACACAACTTCAGAGTGCAAAAGCCAATTAAATAAAAAATTAAAGATTTCTACTAAATGTAATTTTGTTAATCCAACAGAGGCCTTTTGGTCCTACTAATTTAAACTTTAGACCTGTAAGATGTTCATATTTATATATGTATATTTACTTACCTATAGTACTGTGTCTTTACAAGCTGTTATACCGCCATGATCCTGTATGACTTTTGACATTTGTGACCATGCCACTATCAAAGATGTTTTTACTGGAAAGACTGTATCTTAATTCCTCACTCCTTCCCTCCTGTTAGTCATAAGTCTGTATTCTTCTTCTTCTACATCATTTTCATGCACACAGCAGCAAACGTACATAGAGACATAAAGATAAACTCTTAGTCTCACAAAATGTTAAAAACACACACACACTCCCCCACAGCTCATTGTCCTCTGTTTCCAGACTCCAGAAAATGAGAAACGCCCACCTGTGCCAAAGGCCACGCCCCCACCCCGTGCAACAGCCAGTAAGAATGGCTCCTCTGCGACTGCTGCAAGTAACCCTGCTGGTACGTGCAGTACACACCCACTTAACACGTACAGTAACATCCTTTCTATTATATCTCCAGTGTCTGTCTGCCCTCTGCAACTGATTGTGTGATATGAGTGATGTTCGCAGACAATATCTGTCAGGAACTCGCCTTTAGCTAGTTCACACTGTTGAAAGTACAACATGACCTCTACAACAGGACCTGAACTCTCCCCAGTAGCTGGAAAATGACTCACAATGTAAACTGTTACCACTCCAGGCAGCGGGCTAACTGATTTGCAACCATATGTTACACTTTATTGGATTCAAAAGCTGGCTTTTGAGACCCCAGACTGGTATTTTTTTTATCTCACCTTTCCAAGAGAGGAAGCTATGACTCAGTCAGAGATATGTTAGTCTGCCTTTTTGTGCACTTCAGCTCAGCACCCTCAGAGAACATGATTCATTCTGCCAGTTTGCAGTGATGGGTGTTATGTAGTGCAAGGTGCATATTTCATTCTAGTTACATGAGTGAACTCCATAACTTTTTTGGCCGTTGCCCCGATGGCAGCAGTCAGATTCCATAATGCTTCTGCCACATGATGGCAGCATTACAGCACGACTTTAACAACATGATAGACGTGCTGTCACACCTCAGACTCCATGCAAGACAGTCTTCAAGTCACCGGAAGCCCTTAAAGCTTTAGTGTGTAACATTTTGATGTATAGGAACGTCTGTTACATTCAAGCCATTTCCAATTGAATTGCTACAAAGCTAATTAAGACTTTCAGCTCCACACAATCTTCTCTGTATTTCTCAGTATGGCTGTGTTCAATAGATTGTGTCGTCCGGTGACTTTTCCGTGCAGAAGCTTGAGTGAAGATGATTACCTCTTCTGAAGAGTCCATTTTGCTTTTTTAATCCTTCATGTCTTCCTTGGCTACTAGCAACTTCTTGGAGGAGGGTGGAGGAAAACTGTATCATGTGGGCACACCGACAGTTTTGTTGTCATTACTTAGAATTCCTCGTTGGGGAGACAGAAACTAAGCACTGTAGCTTTAAAGGGATAGTTTGAAGTTTTTTGAAGTGGGGTTGTATGAGGTAGTTATCCATAATCAGTTTTCCACAATCCTTTTAGCCATCTAAAAAGCCCCACCCCAAAAATATTAGTTTTAATCTGTTCTTGTGTACACCTTATTTTGAATATTTTCACAGCTTTACCTTGCGGTCGAACAGCACTGTTTAAGTTTTTGCAAAGGGAACTCAAGCCATTCTATGCTCACTTCAAAGCCAGCAGACTCCTTTGACAAAACAGTAATTTTACCTCCATAACATGGGAGGTGATGGTCTACCGCTGCCTCAATCGGTTTATTAGTTTGTGTTATTTTGTGACCTTGGTGTTTTGATAGGGTTTGGATCTAACCAAACTAACAAACAAACTAACTGATCGAGGCAGCAGTAGACCAGCACTCCCGAAGTTCTGCGATGGAAAATTACAGATTTTGTAAAAAGAGTCTGGTGGCTTTTAAAAGAGCAATATTATAGCTTCAGTTCACTTGTGTAAACTTAAACAGTGCTGTTAAAAAGTAAAGCGGTGAAAAAATTCCAAATAAGGTATACACTTGAACAGACAAAGATTTTTTTATGTTGTCTGTTGTTGTGGGCAGCCAACTTCAGGATTTTTCTGTATAGGAAATTGACTATAGCTAGACTTTGGATTGTAAGCTACTGGCAATCAGTCACCTGCTTCTTTTCTTTTTGATGTGAATTGGACAGTAAAAAAAGGCAATAAATTCCAACTGTTAAAATCTCTCCAGTTTTCTACAGCGTTTATTTGAAAAACCAAGTGAAACATCTCAGTGTTTGGTGAATAGTTGTATTTATTGCTGAGCCACTTGTTAGCACATCCAACATGCAATCAACCACACAGTAAATTTGTTGTTAAACCAAATGTTAAAACCCAGATTTGTCAGAATAGAGGCTTACAACTTAGTTTACATTCCAACAATATGGCAACAAAATATGCACGCACATTTTCAGACTACAAAATACAACTTTGCCTCCATGGTCAAAGGCTAAAATATCATGTGTGTGTCTATGTCGCTCTTATTTCTGTCTACAGCGAGCAAGAATGACAAGACTGAAAACAAGACAGGCGAGGCCAAGAAACCCAAGGCTACAGGTAATGAACTAAGAGAAAAGATGGTCAGTCAAGGAAAAAAAGTTGAGTAATACTTGTTTCAATAGTGTTCTCATGGAATTGTAAATGTCACTAGAATAAAGTAAAGTTTATGGAGAGAAATATATACATGATCACACTGTAAAAGCTGGGCAGACTGAACCTGTGACTGTTGTGCTCATGTGTACGGATCAGTTGACTGGCCATGATGTTATGAAAAGAGAGAAAGGTAGCATTACTTTGTGCAGTTATTACTATACAGGAAATTAGAAAAATTCGGGGCGATGCAGACAATATGGTCTGTTTGTTCTGCAAAGTTCAGTTTTATAGTACAGCAACCTTAAGGCTACAGTATTAGCAACAACATATAAAATACCAAAAAACAGTTTAACTGTAGCTTATAACAGATACTTATAATACATGTGATTTGTAGAGCCCTTTTCATTGAAAAATCAATCCGAAAGTGCTAAAGGAGACTGAAAACAGGGTAAAAACAGAAGCAAAGCAAAGCAAAGAAATAATGATCTTTTGACAGCAGCCGTGTTGGGACATTTGATCATTGAAATGCTCAAAGTGCAGCCAGCAGTGACGCGCCAGAAATCCATCCATCTGTCTGACAGCCAGGTCGTTAATTGCTCAGGAAGTCAATCAGGGGTTGTGTGACCCCCACCTTCAAACTGCACCTCAAATGACAACCGATCTGGTAAACATTTGGCCTGATTCTTATATTTGTCAAAGGCAAATTTTGGGTGAAATGGGGCTTAATTAAGGGTACAATGTGTAACATTTACTGCCCCTTTATACAAAATAACCGTAACATTGATTGATGATGTGGTATATTACATAAAAGCATGATGTGTTGATTACCTTAGTAGATTAGTACCTCAGTGATGAATAATATGGCAACATGCTATTCTTCTTTCCTCTTTACTAGACATTTTACTTGTTTCCAGCTGGAAATAACATGGTTGCACCTATAAACTCCGAACCATCATGTCTTCGTTTCATTGGTGTTAACACTCACTTTACACGCGGAACAGAAGTTGTTTTGACCAGTGTTTACTTTTCAGCGTTCACAAAAACTGAAATACTTCATTCCTGTTACCGTTCTTTCCTAGCCCGTCCTCGCCAAGCCTCCACCACTACTCCTGCTGCCTCCACTAACGGTGAAACCTCTCACCGCCGCCGTGTCATCACTAAACCCCCCGTGCCCAAGCAGACCCCAATGGAGAAGAAGCCGGCGGTGCCGCGTGCTCCTCGAACCCCCCGGCCCATCAACGCTCCAACACCTGACCTGAAGAACGTCCGCTCCAAGATCGGATCCATTGACAACATCAAGTACCAGCCTGGTGGAGGAAAGGTAGGACAAGCCAGACAGTACAAGAGAGGTCTATAAATAACACTCTCGTAATCACAGTGCTGTGTAAGGCAGCACATTGTAATTTGGTGGTTAGGTATACTGTATAATAGGGGATGAGATGGAGGGGGATGGAGAGGGCAGGGCATACCCCGTTAAAGCAAAAACTAAAACTAAACAAACTAACACATATTACCATGACACTTAACCAGTTGCTTACTTACATTAAGACAGTTCATTTTTTGTATTACAAGTTTTCTGAAATTGTATGTTTATATTGGCAAATGAGGCATTCTCTTATTAAATATGCACTGATTTGCTTACATTTCCAAAACACAAATCTGAACACGTTCTTGTTTCATTTTGTTAACATATTAGAGTCAAAAGTTTTTACAGAGAGAATTTACCTATTATTACATAGAGATACCTATTTTAATCCCTTTATAAATCACAAACTACTGTCGACAGCCATAGAAAATTCCATTTTGTCATGTTTTTAGGAATACAATGAGATATCAATCTGGCTATGAATTATAAAGGAACAAACCCCTCTGTAAAAACCTTCAGAATATAGATAGGAACTTACATCTTACACCTATAGGAGAAATAGACAGATGCAAATTGAAAAGGTGTAGTAAAATAAACAGCTAAATTTGCATTTTGGTTGTTTTCTTTCCACTAGTCTGAAAGATTTGACCAGTGGATGAAACATGCTTTGGCCTGCCGTGTCTGGCCTAAATCTTTTTCTGTCATGCATATGCATATTCCATGAACCACCTTCAGCCGTACATATACTGTAGCAGTAACTGGCTGGGTGGACAAGCTCTGCATAACAATTAATATTTATCATACCCAGCACAGCCAACATCTTCCTCTTATTTACCCAGGAAACCGCATGCATGCTGCTTTTTTTAGCAACACCCTGTTTCATATTCACAGTGATTCTTCACTTCCTCAACCTGTATCATTTAGACATGGTCCAATTACAGTCAGATCAGTGCAGAGACAGAGCAGTAGTTGGCTCTCCAAATGGCTCTGTGATATTGACCTAACCTCATATCTTCCTGTATTCAACAGGGGAATGTTGCAGAGTCTCTGGTTGTCAGCATTAAACATAGTCTGGATATCACCGGACCAAGCTAAGCTCCATAGATTTGGGATTTAGCGTTGGTCTGGGGAGTCCGCTTTGTATTTTCTCTGAGGAAGAGGCGTGGCCAACAGGCATAGTTCAAATGACTCTGTACGCAATTGGATAGTCCTTCAACCAATCAGACTAACGACCCGGGTGACGTGGAAGCAACTGCGGCATCAACGAGTTTCTGCGCTTGGCTGCCCTTCAGTGGCATTTGGTGGCCGTTGAGTTGAATTTAAACAAGAAGCTGTTTGGTCACTTCTCTTCCGTCATCCTGTTAAATCTGCCAATAGCGTGCTCGGTGGATAAGCCGGTTTGTGATTGGTTCTCGCAAAATTGTGAACTCAAGCGGGAGAATTAAACATGCAGGTTTCCAGACCGAGCTTTCAGGAGAAATCAAATCGCCGGTAGAATGTGCGGGGTTTACCTGGTCTACATTAAACTGAAGTCTTTGGACAGTATTCACTCTTTCAGACAGTATATCTGTGTTTTGCAGGAGCAGGTCCTGCTGTGTAGTCTCCCTTCCCTTTCAAAGACATTCTCCTACACATTTTGTGTTTCTCTGTCAGTGAAGCCACTTAACAAACGCAAACACATTGCCGCCCTGCATCACAATATGTGTCACTGACTCATTCCATCTCCAGTTATGCTAATATTGCTTAGTCTTGGTTAGTGTATTTTATTATGCTACATTAGACAGGAGCTTAGTGGCCTAACAACCTTCCTTTCTCCGTATTGAGGAATTGGACTGGTTGTGTTTGTCTCTGCAATAGAACCAAAGCAGTAATGTGACATTTGATGTGTTGTTTACTAGTTGGGTAATTGGGTAATTATTCTTACACTGTTTTTGTGCTAATATTTGACTCTTGTCATTAACTGAGAAACTGTATTGTATTGCTACTAATCTTATGTAATTCATTGTCATATTTTGAAAAGTAGGTCATCTGCTCCAGTTCACCAGTATCCGTTATCCATCTGGCACACTGCATCTGGTGGCAGTTCTACAAACACAGATTTGTTCATTATAGTCCCATTTTAACGCCCATAGTTATGTCTTACATCTAATTGGTGCTTCTACTATCAATTATTGACCATGTAAATTACATTTATTTGTTTGCTTCTTTTTGATCCATGCTTTAATTTCCCAAACAATCACATGCATCCCTTTTGATTGGCTGTAATGACCCCTCATACAATTGGAGGTTCTATTGACTAGGGGTTGGTTGTCTCCTCAGGTCTCCTCCACCCCGAACAACAAGACGTCGGACTCCTCCACCCCTGCCGCCAAGGCCAGAGTGAGTCCCTACCATCTGCACCCTCCCGCCTTCTCTTTACTCTCCGTACATACAGCCATTCTAATCCACCCAGGACACACCACACCCTTCTGTTAACACTAAACTAAAACTAAGTTTTACATTTTATAAAAAATATTTGTATAGCAGCTTTTATACAAGAAATCCAGCACAAAGGGCTTCACAATAAGGAAATTACATGACATAAACTGTGTGAACAAACAGATATAGAATGAACATAATTAATAGAAAATAAATCCACTTGAACTAGAAATGCTAACCCTACAACTGGCGGTCCATCTGAATAGTTTGGGCTGAAAGTGAACAAGGGCAGGTGTTAATCACCCGCTCCTGCCCCGCCTACTGTCACTCTGCCCCTCCAAGTGGCCTCATTGCGGCATATGCTGGTATATCAAGGGTTCAAGGGGAAGTGGAGCTACTAATGAAACGCAGCAGTAGACAAGGTGGTCTTTGGGACTGTATTGGCTGGAAGCACAGCCAAAGCACTGTCCCAAGTCAATATCTGTCTAGGAAATCGCCTAGTCTTAATTTGCAGTGCTATTTGTACTTGTCAGTGTAGTCATAGGTGTAGAGGGTTAACAGAAACGGTGAAAGGACCCTGTGGTGTCCTCGCCACACTGTGTTAAAGGTGTGCCTGTCTTCTCCTTGGCTTGACCACCAATGAACAACCCAAACCCATTTTGAGTGCAACTAAAGGCTACTATATAACACACAAATGGCCTCTAAATTTTTTCATTTTTGTACTAGCGTACACGCTCTTGCACGCTTCGTTGCCAACCCCCACAATTAAGTCCTGACTGGTGTCATGCATCTTGAAAAGTGTAGCATTGTGGTTTACAGTCTCACTGGCTGTTTGGCTCAGCGGCTTGTTGGTCTGTGCCTCCATGAAGCCCTTTTCCATTCAAAACACGCCAATGACAAAAGAAGTTGGCATATTGTGAAGTACAAGTAGAAATTTGACAGGGTGCGACCATATTTTGATTTCCAAAATGGAGGACACTCGGCCCGGCCTCAAAACACAAATTCAGACAGGCTTCTCAGAGGTTAAACATGCTTTATTATGCCTCATTGGTACAAAAATAACTTATGTAATAAAATGAAATATGTAACAACCTGTAACAAAATAATAGCTCTTTTCAAATAAATAAATATGAAATAATGTTCTAAATATGACCTATTCTTTGTCAGCTTCAAAATCCAGCTTCAACTAAACGTCTCTTAAAATGTTCTCAATGTAATAAGATAAGGTTTTTCGGTGTCCATGTGAGCTTTGAGATCTCCAGCACCTTTACTGGACACTGAAACACATGTGCTAGCTTTGCTTACGGTGCACTCCGCCTCCCACTTGTCCTGAGTGGGATGGTACGTGGAACTTTTTTTTTTGCAACTCTGGAGCTGCAATTACGCTTCGGCATTTTATGTGCAATGCTGCTCTGCTGTCTGATCTGCTCCGCTGTCTGATCTGCTCCGCTGTCTGATCTGCTCCCTGTCTGATCTGCTCCCTGTCTGATCTGCTCCGCTGTCTGATCTGCTCTCTGTCTGATCTGCTCCCTGTATGTGCACGTTGGAGAGCTGCCCACAAGGCAGCCTCCCAGAAATTATGTCACGCAACAAAGTAGCGTAGTATTGTGTGCAAACGCCAGTAAATTTAAGTACACGCTTATGTCCCATAAAAACAGTGAAAACTCGACATTTTCATGAAGGGTGCGCATAGGCACAAAGGGCATCCAGAGATGATCTCACCAGTGAAATGGTGTCTAGTCTTGTGACACTCAATGTTAGATGTTTGCCTTTCCCTGGTTTACTTTCACTTAGGGTTTTTTTTTAACTTGTTGTAATAATGGAAACATTTTCAGCATCCTGTTGTGTCCCTTGTTTTGCATTAGCAACATTCCTCACTGCAACTGAGGAGACATGGTGAATCACAATCACACAGCTACTACAGGTGTAGAGAGAGATGAAAACTTTGTTTAGAGGCTAGTGCTCTGTGTGCGTGCGTGTGTGCGTGTGCTAACTGCTCAGTGAGTCATCCTTTGCTGGTGCCACCTGCGTCATACAGCCATTTCCATCCTGGACAAAGAGACTAACACAGAGTAAGAAAGAATTGAGGAAGGCGTCTGTAGTCTGCTGCAGGGCTTTTTAAAATACAACCACAGAGGCCAAAACTGATATCACAACACAGGGGAAGGAGTTATATTTTGTAAGAAATTATGGCTATTTTTACTAAGAAATAAATAGCCATCATTATTGATTAAGAAATAAAATAGCCATTAGGGAAGAAGAAAAGAGGATATAATCATCCACATCCACATCCCTGGTAGGTATTAGTTCCAAAGCTGCATGCACACTTTTCATTGTGCATTATGTTGAGTGGCAGTAAGCAAATAGCATCGTTTTAAAGGTGAGGTTAAGGATGATGCATATTAAGGATGATGTGGGGTGTCATTGAGTTGCTATTCTTGATTTTACCTTTGCCAGTGTTTCCTGTGTCTTGAAAAGGGTTAAACTCCTTTTGTTGGGACTGAATCCAATCCAGTGGTATACCTGAACCAAATTCCAGGTCAGAATATTGAAGCCAATGCGGATATGCCTAAAACCAGCATTTTATCTAAATTTCTAGCCGGGGGCGACTCCACTTGTTGCAAAAAGAAGCTTGGTAAGTTGTTAGCTTTTAACTTGCAGTAAGGGAAAGTTTGCCGTTTTTCAACTGCCTGTGTACTGCTGTGTATGCCGAGGAACAGCGCCAGTGCAGGGTCACTGAAACTGTAAACAGCACTGGCTCAGCCCCGTAATCCCCCCCAGCTCCGCCCTCTTGTTCAAATATGGTCACTTCTGGCTCCAAAATACTGAAATAACAAAGGACACAATGCAAATTTCTAAATTCAACAAGATAGTCCACAAGTTGGTGACGTCCCTGCTGCTACGTCCATTATTTTAAATATATATATATTTTGTATAAGCTGGACACACATAACTCAAAATGTCTGTATGTTACAACCTTTGCTTTTCCAGAATAGTGGGCAGCAGGCAGGACCAAATTACAAACAGATACGTAGCCTTGGTAAAATCTTACACTACGGATACGGATCTGTTTGTAATTTGGTCATAAACGGCCGAGTCTCTTTCCGTTCCTTGATGTTTTATCGTCAGCCCTTACCGACAGAGGTTCCCAAATCTCGTTGTCTCTCCAGTCAGACACTTCCATTGGTGTGTTTGTGGAAATCACCGTTGTTCTTTACACTCGGATGTGTGTTCTTCCCGTTTCATGCCAGCTGAATGATGGGAAACATCATCAACGGGCCCACTCGCTTGCAGTGAATTCTCCGCACAATGAGCTGCTCTATTCACACATGGCTTCAGTCAGACAATACACAAAACTTGTACCAGAGAGCTGGCATGGTAAAGTGTGTTTAATGTTCAGTCCAACCGATGGAGACATTTGCATTCTCACCTACAGCTTCTCCGGCTAATGTCTGGATGTTTTTTTGTGATCAAATTTATGTCTGGATAACTTCAAGGTTGCAATGCACGTGTGAAACGGTTTTGGGTAAAGTTGTTGTAATGCGGGGTTGCCTTTGAAACTTTTTGGCTCATGTATTTATGTTGTGTTGTGTTTATCATTTTCCTCAGTTTTCCTGGCTCTTCTTTGTTCTTGTTATGATACAACCCTTGCTGCAAAATGAATTACCCTGCTTGTGGACAATGTTGAAAGTCAAAATGTCAAAGAGATGGCATCCGGCACATACCACACAAGTAATTTTGGTCATTACTTCAAATTTAAGTTGGCCAATGGGTCAAACCCTCTAAATCTTAGAGTAGTGCTTTAGGAAAACCCTGAACAACCCAACCATGCAACATGTACTCCGAGTTCAGAGTGCTTCAGTCATTGTTTTTAGAAATGTGGGACTGGCTGTGGAACAACAGGCTTATAGGTTTTATGTAGAATAGTCCACTGCCTGAAAGGAAACTCTTCTGTCTCACACGTCTGTATTAGTCGCTTGCAGTTGCTTCTCACAGCATGTGTTAACACAAAATCCCTGTCCTGTGTATAATTCTGCTGCATGTGCTCCTTCTCCCTTTCCTGCGTTTGATCAGTTTTCATTAATGCTGCTTATGGAAGCGCTCTGTTGTTATTCAGTCAGTATCTCTTGATACTTACATTATTAAATTCACAAAACCTTCCTTTAAGAATCTGTCCGGTGAGCTGCACCCTCTGTTTTGAACCACAATGATTTTTGCATAACATCCCAAAACAATTTTTACAGTGCCATGTGCTAATAAAGCCATCACATAATGCAAATAATCACTGAACTCATGTGTAGGACTAAGTATTTGATTTGAATGACAGAACCTCTTCCATACATAAAGAGCAGGGCTACTCTGTTTCCTGTTAACTCAAGCTGCCAGCTGATCTGCTCTCTTCTCTGCTGCTCTTTTCTGTCTGCCTATCATACCCTTCTATCTTTCTTTCTTTTTTGTTTCCCTTCTACCTCCTCACTTTCCTGCTTGTCTGTGTGTCTGCTTGCTTGTCTTTAGGTTCAGATAGTGCACAAAAAGTTGGACTTCAGCCATATCACGTCTCGCTGTGGCTCCAAGGACAATATCAAACATGTCCCTGGAGGTGGCAAAGTAAGTACTGCTGGAGCTGGAGGGAGACTCTGGTCTGGGTGGATGCATATTAGATTTATGCTAATTTAGCCTCATTTGGCCTGTCCTGCTCAAAATTGTGATCATTTGAATACATCCTATTTATCCCAGATAAACAAACAGATCTGATCAGGAATACCTGTAAAGTCGGTTCAACATGGCTTGATGCATATGACTCTTACATTATCTCTTACACCTGATTGGTTTGTATTTACCCAGAAACATAAAGTAAAAAAGAATGAATGCACTGTAATCGGTGCAATTATGTTTCAGTGAATTATGTTGGAGTGATTGATTTCACTCAAAGTGAACTGACCACAGCTCCTTCTGCCCACCCCTCCAGATGTTCTTCCCATCTGCTCCAAACACCTGCTGCACTATCATATACGTACCAGTTGTGGGCTGCCCTCACCATCACAATCACCACTTTGCTGTCTCAGATCAATTAAAAGAAATGCAGAAGGTGTACTGGAAATGGCTCATGTCCAAGTAGTAACATCAAATAAAGCTATAGGCTGGACCGTTCACACATATAAAAATATTAGCAGTTATTTAGTTTTGATACTTAAGAAACCTGGAATCTCATATGACAAATCCATAGGATTAATTTCCTTAGGGAACCTGAAATAAACCTTCTGGGTCCTTAACACCAATTTAGTAGTTGCTGTTAAGTTCAGACAGTTGAAATGCGGATTGAAGAAAATTTATTTAAACATTCTTCTTTAAATCTAATTTGATCATGTAATTATGTTTTGTTATGCTAACATATTAATTCCCCATGATTGGTCCCACTAATACCGCTCATCCCTTTGCACTCAAATTTAATTTTTACTTTGTCTTGTCGATTCTTTCCCATTTTTCCAATTACAGTTGGTTTTCTACAAATTTTTATTTTACATGTAAATGTAAAACACATGTACAACACATGTTTAAGTAAAAGTAAACATTAGGAGAGTACTCAGCCGAAGTAGGTTAACACACACACGAGTGCTATATTTTCGCTCGATACTGTGTGTGGAACACTGTTCTATTGTAAGGCATGTTTCACATAAAGTAAGCAAATGCAAACCAATACAATCCAATTAGGTACTGTATTAATACCACAGTACAAGGGCACTATAACAACACCATGGGTGTGTACTGCAGCAGGCTTAATTGCACCAATATTCTAACTCTTTGTATTTAAGGCCTACCAGGCCATCAGAACTAATCATGGTTTGTTTGCAAATAACATTTTAACAGCACTGAGCGTCACAGTCTGCTGACTGTTTGTCCTCATGTCTGTCATTAAATGTACATAGGATTGATTTTATGACACACTGTGACCGGGTCGCAGGTCACCTTAAAATCAATCCGTGCCAGCTGCCGTTAGACTACTGTTAGTGATAATCATCACACACTCTCATGATGTGGGGATGGTCTAATAACTGCCTTTTAATATCCTCCAATTATAGCCTGTCCTAGATTTAAATGCACAAATGGAACATTTACCAGCCTAACAAAACAAAAGGCACCTTAATAACAACAACACAGGTCAAAGTAGGGAAAGAAGCATGGGTTGGTAGTCCAGCAGTTGGTGTGTTGTATCTATTCTCCGACCTACACCACTGTATTGTATTGTGTTGTACCGAAAGTCATCCTCTCCCAATCATCCAACCAGGTGCATGGTCATGGATGACAGTGGTTTTGTAAACTGGAAATGAGGTGGGCATTAAAGTATGGCTGCATTGTACTGGATGTGGCGTCTCTATGAGTTAGTATAAAGAGGCTACATTATGATCTACCCCCTTCTACAGGTTCAGATCCTGCATAAGAAGGTTGATCTGAGCAAGGTGACGTCCAAATGTGGCTCGAAGGACAACATCAAATATAAGCCAGGTGGGACTTAATGCTTGTTTATTTTATATATATTTTTAAACTATTTTTTTCTGTGCTAGTCTTATACTTGCTTTCTTTTTTTCCCCCTCAGGTGGAGGGGATGTGAAGATTGAGACCCATAAGCAAAACATTAAGGCTAAGTCTAAGATTGGATCCATGGACAACATGGGGCCAGGCAACGACCAGACCAACGGACACAAGGTCAAAAAAAAGTCACACTTAACTTCTCTAGTTCTGCTGACTCACTGTGGTTTCACCGGCAGATGCCACAAGATGGTGTGGTTACATGAAAACACCTAGTGTTCATTGTGTGTGTGTGTGTGTGTGTGTGTCTATATTTAGCTACAGGAGGAGAAAACAGAGAAAACATCTTCACCCCCAAGTGGAGCTCCGACAACTGGATCAGCAGGTGTTGCTAAGGCAACAGCACCAGGAGGTGTTGCCAAGGAGAATGGGGTGAAGGAGCCCAAACCTACTCCTTTCGGAGGCGACGGACTGAGGGAGCATAGCATAGACAAACGCATCACTGAGACAAGTGGGTATAAACAGACACAGCAAAAAGACACTACACTCTAAACTCTCCAGATACCGAGTATTTCTGCGACAGCCCCTTGTACACCACTTTAGCATAATCCAAAGCTTGACAAGCCTAGTTTTGTTTTGCTAAGATATGATTGGATAATCCAAAAGCTGTTCAGGGGTTTAGCAAATGGTCATTTACAGTACAAAGACAATTGACCATAAAAAGATATTGCCTGTGCATGCCTGTTTGTGCACACCTGCTCTCTGCTACGTGTCGGATGGAGTGGGGTGGTTAAAAATAGCAGACACGTTGCTGCTAAATTAAATTGTGAAGAGACCTACAAACTAAGGATAAGAAATTCATCTCTGGCACTGCAGCTGGCCTCCAGACTCCCTGAGTCAGAGGCACACAGACTCAGTCTAATTGATGGATGGATGTAGTGCTAATACAATAAAAAACAGGAATGTTTTTATAATTTGGCAAATAATTCATATGAGCCTGCCCCAGACAGTAACAGTCTGTTAGCTGGTAAAATCACAGGCCATCTGGCTGGTAAAATGAAATCTCTGGAAATCTCCTCTCCCTTTCTCGTCTCAGTAACAATATCCTCTCCATTTCTCTACCTCTTTTTTTTTGTTCTTGTGCTCGTTTCTTAAACCTCTTTCTTTCCCTCAACAGATTGAGTCCCAGTGACCAGTGGATTTTGGTGGGATACGCATGGCGCCCGCCGACCTGCCAATCAAACGAACAACCAACCTACCACGGCGCAGTCACTTCCCTTTGGCCCCGCCCTTCATCTCGCCCACCGCAGCACCAAACCGACCGATCGCCTCTCAGTGTTTCTCTGGGGTCTGCCTGCCAGCTTCCTGCTACCAACCCTGACCTTTAACCGCTCAACGGTTAAATCTTTGGCCCTGCCTACCACTCAGAAGAGCACCTGCTGTTTGTCTGTGTTTCTTTGTGCAGAGTTCCACCAGCTTCTCGACTGATAAAATTCCCTTGTAAACACTAATTAGAGGACTTTAACCTCAAACCCCAAATTTAACTATACCAACGCAATAAACCCTCTATTGTAGTCAGTGCTGTATGGAAGTATACTGAGCATAGCCATGTATAAGTTGTAAGGCACATATAAGTCTAATTACTGTTTTAACACGTGTTCTTATAGTGCAAACACCCTGGCTCAGAATTTACTCTAATCTTTGGTCCGTCCTACAGGCCTTCACAATTCAAAACCACTTTGATCTTTGAATCCTGCTAGCAAATCTATGCTAATGCTACTATTTTCTCCACCTTTGTTCCCAGTCCTTGTCCACTTAGCCCCCAACCACAAAAACCACCTGGGGGCCTGCTACCAGTCAGCAGCAGGGCAAAGTCTGCTTTAAATCAACATGTTCCAACCTCCCAGCCAGCCAGCGATTATTTCCGTATCTACAACACTGCACGTTGTCACGTTATAGGTACTTCTACAGCTCACTCATCAAACATTATCTCTATACATCTCTCAGTATCATTGCACCAGTTTGTCCCACCCAAATGTATTACGATAATGCTTCCTTATCTCTGGACAATTGATATCAGGATGCTCACCATTAGCAGTGATCGGTGCAGAGGACAGGGGCTTATGAAGAGGAGACAGGATGCATTTGGAGACGTTTGGAAATAGATCTAAAGATAATGTTCAGAGTCAGAGCAGAAAGGCAGTCAAAGATGTTTCTAATTACCACAATTAGAAACATCATTTAATGATGTGATTGGTGCGTGATAGTAAGGTAGGCGTAAAGTGATGGGGGAGCTCTGTGGCTTCTCTGGTTAGCCTCCCCATAAAGGATTTGGCACTGAAGGTATTTGATCGTGAAGCCAAATAAGTTAAGATCACAGTATTTAACCATGAAGAGTGATTACAAATTCAAGCTAAAGGAGTGATCTTGAACAGAAGTTTTTTTAACCATTTATGATAAGTTAATTTAAACTTTTAGCAGCTGCACCTTTTAGGCGTTAATGCACAGTATACTGCATGTAGCACTTCTCTAATTGTGGACAGTGTGAACAACCATGTCACAGGCTGCTGGGTGAAGACCTGGTTACGCCAGAACCAATTTTATGGCAGAAAACAAACAATTACAATTGAATTGGGAGGATAAGGGATCTTGCTCATGTGGTGAAAGTGAAACAGTGCAAAAATATTGTGTGATGACATAGTGATGTCCAAATTGAGATACGTTAACCTGTATTTGTTAACCCCACTAGATGGCGCTCTTGGTTTAAAGAAAAAAGCTCAAGGAATGCTTTCAACCCTTTGTTGAACAGAGAACGCTATCTAGTGGGCTCAGAAAGTAAAGAAAATGTTTCATGAAGCTGGGTATCACTAGTTAACGCACAGTAAGAGTAGATGGGGGAAACGAATCTGTTGTGACTGAGTAGGCTAGGATGTTCTGTGCTTGCCAGAGTCTTGCTGTTAGCTCACCAGCTACATTTGTTTAACAACTTGCCCTGTTATTAGCCCCCTACGTCACCAAGCTGCTAAAACCACATCATTTGGGAAGACTAATTAATTTCAACATGTTATATTCTGGTGTGATTGGGTTCATTTACACAATATTCTTTCATTTGGATTTACATTAGCTTCCACAATGTTTTCGCTAGTCTTCCTGCAACCCAATATTAACATTTTTTAATACATCAGGATACACACAGGTCTCTAGAGTAAATATTTCCCACCTCTGGGGATATTGAGTGTGATAGCACTACTCATGAAGCTGAACCTGTAACACTTTGGTCACGTGGTCGTAGCACAAGTCACACAAACTACTGTGGATGTTTCAGGACTGGAGCCCTGTTCACTTTTATTGGATGAAAACAGCACCTCCAGCAAAAGATTGTTTCAGTGTAATCCTTACAAACCTTTAACCTTTAATAAGCTCACATACCCATACGTCCACCCTTTGCACGGCATAAAGTTTGGGGGCAGTAAACCCTTTAGAATATTTCTGCAGCACATGCCACCCCGCTCCCGTGCTCTAAAACTCCCAACTCTTAATTCCCTCACTGCTTGATCCCAAACCATATCGTTCAGTCCTAAGCTGTGTCTAGCATTTACAGTTCCCATGTGGCTATAAGAGACGGGCAGACGGACTGTGCCTTCTTTCTCTCGCGCATGTGGTACGTCCTGGTCATGTTACAGAGCCGCACCGTCTTTTAAGTCCTCCCACTAGCCGGTGCGTCTTAGAATTCTCTCCGTGAGACCTGCTAACTTTCTTCACACACTTGCACACACGCACATATTCAGAACACACAGGAAAGCACACACACGCTTGTTTGTGGTCCTGCATGCACACATACACACACTAGCGCGCACCCACACACGCACACACACGCGCACACACACAGGAATCAGACCACATAAACACGTTCAATATAATACACACAAATACACACCCTAAAATAAAAACAGTAAGCTGTTCATAGAAGCATTTGTCTGTTAATAAAACCAACTCTTTGTTGTATCTTGGTGGTCTATGCTGATATTGTTAAAACAATGATGCGCTGTGTCGGTGTGCTGTTCTTATCATAGTCATTTTCCGCCATTCTTCTTTTTTTTTTTAAATCATAGGTTCACCTCATCCCACCTCATTCTCGTCTATTTGCTTGTCCTGTGTTTCACTCTGACTCTCTGACAGCAATACAGAGGTCTTAGTTGAGAATGCACACTGTCACGTGCGCCTACACATGACAGAGACAGAGACCGGCCACAGAAGTTGACAGGTAGTTAAGAGAGTTCACTTGCAGGAAGAAGTGTCAATCAAAGGGAATAATGTTACATTCATGGCAAGTTTGAAGTTGGCATTTTCTTTGCAACTTTTTTAGTTAACTTACAAGATACAAGATACTTGGTAGTAGCTCTTCAAGCTACTACCAAGCCACTTTAGGTGACTGCTGCACAGAAGCAGATGATCAGGATGATCATGTTTTTACTTATCTAGTGTCTCTTGCACATATTTTACATAAATGGAAGTAACTAGATTTTAAACAAGTTTTTTTAGACTTTTGTTGAGCTTTCTCTTGTCAATTGTTTTTTTTTATAGTATATTACTGGATGTACAAAAAATTTAAAATTTTCAGGTGAAACAAATTATTATTTTACTACCCTGGACAGCAGGAACTGCCCAGAACTCTGTGCTTCAAAATGCCATGAATGCAGCAGTATTTCAGCAAGGAAGAAGCAAGATAGTCCTGCAAATACTGTCATTGGGACCATGCAGTGGTGTGAAATTTTCTTTCTAGGGAACAAATCTGTACTTGTAAAATAGAGATCTTTTCTTCATTACAATGGTCGTAGTACATTCAGACACAAAGAAAATCTAAATCAATAGTTGATGAGAAAATTACCTAAATGTATAGGGGACATTAGTTTTTGTCTTATTAATCTTGTGTGCAGAAAATACGCAACTCTCCAGCCTGTTTGCATTACTTTAGAAAAAGCATTGTGTCTCACCAGAAAAGTGAGTAGAATCGTCCATCTTAATGGAGAAGTCCCCATCTACTCCCTGTGATTCTATGCATCATGCAGTTAAGGCTGGGATGGTCTCTGCCAAAACTATGAAGGATTAGTGATGTGTTTGTGGGGTGTTGCCGTAGTTGTCAGATGTGTGAAGTGTTACTACTGCATCCATCCTGTAGAGAGCGCTGCTTAGCCTCTACAACACTGATAGTCTGGCTTTGAGACTTAACAAAGGCTGACTGAGAAACCTTACATCACCATTAGAGAAGCTTCAGTCGAGTTACATACTGTTCTCATTTAAACTATCTGGAACACAAAGTACGATCAAAACGATGTTAATTATGTACAGTTCCCCTTAAAACCTAAAAGTCTTGTGCACTTTGAACACAGTCTTGTTCATTTCTTGAGGCATTGAAGTGATGTATAAGTTGCTTCACTGTAAATTGGTAAAACATTGTCAGCTGTGTACTGTAAATGTGTGCTTTTGGGAGCAAAACAGTCTTGGTAGTTAGATAAAGTTATGATAATCAAAGAAAACATGATCAAATAATCAACAATAAAGACTAGGCAACTAAAAGCACTATTTAAGCATTTAATATTGTACTGTCCCTCCAAATCATTCTCCTGAGTTGCCCATAAGTAAACAAAAGATACATGCGGTATGTGTGGATCATATGTGAAAGTGAAAATGTGAATTCTTCTTTAGGAATAGAGGGACAAAGGGATAAAAGCACTTTGATAGGTGTAGACAGTGGTTTGTGCATATAACAGAAGACCAAGTTGTAATCTCAATGTGAGTTGGACGATTAGTGCAAGAGTATGTTACCATATGACGGGATGACGTGATGTTGTGTATCTTGAATGAAACATGGGCAACCCTTTATCTCGGTCAGCTTAGTGGATTTTAGTGGAGCTTTGGTCATCGGTGTTGTGCTATTGTATTGGCCATGATGGTTTAACACTCACCTCTCCAGTCTGCCCTCTTGTCGTTCCTGTCAACATTCACTGCTCATTAGTTTCTGACCAAGCTACAAAGGCCCATTTCCCAAGTGGGCAGATGTCAATTTAAAGTCCATTAAAGTAAAGGATAAGTAAGGACAAATAGTTGTACATTAATGACAAAGATGCGTTTGAAGTCATTTAGAAGCAGTGACAGCATTAGAACTTCTACTTTGAAAAATTTCTGACTCAATGTAAATCTTGGTCACAACTTTTTTACGACCATATTTAAGGAATCCGTATGACATTTTTTGTTTATGTTAAGTGTTTATGTACAAAATCAGCCAAATTGATACATCATTACCAAAAATAAAAAAATAATATTGGTATCTGCCTCAAAATTCTACTATGGGTCAGTTCATACTTGACATTCTATATGCTATAGCAACAGTGCACAAAGCTGTCAAATAGAGGTGATTGTGGTTCTAGTCTACCCTTCCTGAGCATTCAGATATTCAGTAAGAAGACCAAGGGCCACCTTATCCCTTACAGTTAAGATTTACATTATAATTGAGGACATGATTAGGTTTAAGACTAGATTCAAGGTTTTAGTGTTCAGTAGTAACCAGTATGGTTACTTGTGGAATAAAGTTAACATTGCAACTTTGCAGCTTGGGCAAAAGGTAATAGCCAGAGTGACTCTGATGTCTGTTCACAACTGTTTGAATCCCCAGTTATAGCGCTTGAACACCACCCTTCCACTAGTATCTCACGCTGTCCCTTGTAAATAGTTTCCACCATGTTTTTATCACTCCAGAAGTAACTCTAATTAATTAAATTTAAACAAAAAAAAAGAAAGAAAAAAAATGTACTTCTTAACAGGATGTTGTGGATGTTGATAGATGAGCTTTCACGTTCATAAACCTGTTACCATTAAGGTTTATCATGGTATTATTATAAGATTGAAAGCATAAGAAAGGGAAAGTGTACTTCTTTTGCTTTTCAGAGTCTGCCTTTTTTCCGCCAAGAAAAGGGCTGCTGAAGTTTCAAGAATGTTTTTAAAATGTATTAAAGATGCAAGATTATGAATACATGTATGAGGTTTTTCTCCGTTCTGTTTTGGAAGATAGATCACAAATGGAAACACTATTTACCAGATTCAAATTGATGAAGAGGAAGGGAGGCAGTGTGTGTCGTGTTTGGAATGACTTAAAAGGCATTACAGACAGGAAAACAAAACAAAATAATACACTTTGGAATCGTCCAGCAAACTTCAGTTCATTAAAACAGAAAGAAACAATGTGATTGGTTTCCGCTTTGATTTAAAATGCACTACTGTACAGGTAACACCTGACGCACACTGGTCAGCCCTTTCTCTCGCCAAACGCCACCCCCCTCCCGTTAGACTAGCAGACTTTTGGCATGTGGTAGAATGTAATGTTCTTTATTAGACAGCTCCTATATAGACACCTTGACATACCTACCAACACGGGAGTGAAATAAGGGATGTCCAGGGACCAAATGATCTTTTCAGTGTCAATAACAAAGGCAAAACGATTAAAGAACATTTTTGGGCAAATTAAAAAGATAGGGTAAAGCATTGATTGCTGAGCTCAAACATTAAGGTTGAACTCGAACTGTCTTTCAAAGACATTTTGCTAATTGCCTGAAATATAACTGGGAAAAGGTTATCAAAAATAATAGAGAGTGTTGGTAGATATGCACCTGGAGCCCATAGCTGTGTCTTTCACCTACAGAGGCTTTTCAACATCACGGTACTGAAAAGTAGCTCTATCTACATTACCACATACAGTATGCAGCCTCTACAAGGTGGAATGGCAGTAAAACTAATATTACTACAGTTTTTTTATTTTTTATTAAGGAGAGCACAAACTAGAACTCTCTACTGCTTCATAAACAATAAATATTGCATTGGTTTAATTTATTAGACAGGTGTTGTTGATAGCCTTTCATACGCTTTTACCTACTGTATTTTTTGTCAGGGGGTAATAGCTAAATATGTTCAAATCAGTCATTACGAATTGAGAGGAAACACACAAAAAAGATTGCATTTTTCAGTACCGTGAAGTGGATCCACTATAGTGTGTGCTGTATCATTCTGTAGGGCACAACACCAAAGCAAGAGCATGCAGAAGACAACATACAAACTGCTGGTTGTTAGAGGCATCTGTCCTAATAGATAGAGCTCATCTCCCCCCTTCAATTCTGAATATTTGGTATGAAAGAGATGTTCATTGTGATTCATTGTTAACCAGTGGTGTGTATATTATAATCATGAAATAAAAAGATGAGCAAAAGATCAGGCTGCGTCACAGTTGTGTCATTTCTTTAACATTCATTTATATCAAACACTTTTACTAATGTCATTTATTTATCTTGATCTCACACAATGGTTGACCCTTTTATCCAATGGTAGACCATATTCAGCAGTAAAAATAAACTAAACACGCTACAGTTTGGTGTAAATAAAAAATAAAAAAACACCAGGCTGATGAAGGACTTTTGAGGTATATTACTTTTTAGAATCCTAACTCAATCCTAATTATTTCTGCAGTTAGTGTATTGTTGGATTGCTGTGACAGGTTGGATGGAAGTGCAGCCTTAAAACTGCTTACTGTTCAATTTAATATTTGTGTATATGTGTATTAATCTGACTTTGGAAGCTTTGCAGCAATGACAGTGTGCCAGTTTTCTTTTTCCAGACCCAAAATCTACACTTCCATACAGTGTTACCAATGTGACTAAATTAACAATGCTAGGAGAAAGACAATGTGCCCATCACAGTGTGAAATACATTGTTACAAGGTAACATAATGTATTTGAGATTTTACTTAAGTACAAAAGTAATAGCATTAAAAAGTACTTAAAGTAAAAAAATAAACCCACAAAAATAATCATTGTGCAGAATGGCTGATTTCAGATAATGTATATTATGTTATTGAATTATATTTAAATACTGCGTAGGATACACTACTCCATTACCATAGGCCTGGCCTACTGTTGGGCGGGTATAACCTGAACATTTCCCCTGGGCATGAATTCAATATTATGAATTGTAGCCCATACGATAACATATCATGATATCAAATTGTATTAGTTGTTGGTTGACAATGTGCATCAAATTTGTATAATCATTTTACAAAGGCTGGCCTGATAGTATATGATGACAGAGCACTAGCTGCCAGCTATTGCACACGTACTAGATCGGCTAATTACGTGAACGTGTACATGCAGGTGGAGGCGGGAAAACCCGGAAGACTCGGTTCACTGGCGGACAGGAAAGGAACGGCTTGTTGTAGCTACGGCAAGAACATGGGGGCCTCTTCAAGTTGACTACAAGGAGGCTACCCCAAAATTAAACTCAACTGTAAGTTCAGTAAGCGACTTTAAAACATGTACTTATAAAGTTAGCTACTTTCCACCACTATAGTGGTGTAACGTTGTATCAGGCAAACCTAAATTTAAAACATTTATTGCTGGTTGTTAGCTAACGTTAGCTAGCAAAATATTAGATAACGCTACAACGTTAGCTTATGTAGCTTGCGTTACAGTAACGTTAGCTATCACTCCAATCTTTATTCAACAATTAATGCGTTCACATCATAGACTGTATATATATTATTATTAATGGGCTATGGTTCACATCTCAAATACACAGCGGAAGCCACCTGCTTGTATTTCACATGGAATATAGCTAGCTAACGTTACCAACGTTGCACATTGTGAAATAGACCGCAAGTCCAGAGACGTGAGGTTTTCTGTGGTGGAAAATGTTGGTAGTTGTTGGTCCAAATTATGTAGCTAGCTAGCTAGCTCTGCCCCGAAGTTTGAGGTAATGTTGACTCTAATTTGGATAATCTATGTGACGTTATCAGAAATTTCTCAGACTAGCAAAACTATAGCTATTACTTTAAACAAAACAGTTCACCATGTCAGCGGCAATATCATTTTGCAAACATATTACCTTTAATTTTTTAGTCGCATAGAGTAATTAAATTAAGCAAGTTGTGATATCAGTGTACCACCACATGTTAAATGTGTTGGTACCCTTGCTTCTACCCTTGTCCTTGCCTTCTGGCATGGCGCTGCATCACTGAGCACAAAGATAACCTGTGAAATTCCTGCCGGGGACTCGCACTCATGATTTAGTGGACAGCATATGACGCAGGCACTCGGAAGTTTTTATATGGAGAGGAACAGCAACAGGCGATCAAGCAACTGACAGCCAATAATTTACTGTAAAGCCATCTAAAACAGGAAGCAACAGTATAGCCTTCTGTAAATCACTTTCTATAAGTGCTTATTATACTGAATTCTAATTTATTCTTGCATTTTAAGTAGGGTAAAACACTGTATCTAATATATTTGTGATTTTCCTGCAGCAACTGGGGAGGACGGTCAGTAGAGAAAGAGAGAGAGAGATTCATCTAAAATACAGTGAGGAAAAGAAGTATTTGAACACCCTGCTGTTTTGCAAGTTCTCCCACTTAGAAATCATGGAGGGGTCTAAAATTCTCATCATAGGTGCATGTCCAATGGGAAAGACATAATCTAAATAAAAAATCCAAAAATCACAATGTATGATTTTTTAAATATTTATTTGTATGATCCAGCTGCAAATAAGTATTTGAACACCTGAGAAAATCATTAATATGTGGTACAGTAGCCTTTGTTTGTCTCCCTTCAAAGATTCTCTATTGGGTTAAGGTCTGGAGACTGGCTAGGCCACGCCAGAACCTTGATATGCTTCTTACAGAGCCACTCCTTGGTTATCCTGGCTGTGTGCTTCGGGTCATTGTCACGTTGGAAGACCCAGCCCTGACCCATCTTCAATGCTCTAACTGAGGGAAGGAGGTTTTGACCCCAAATCTCGCAATAAATGGCCCTGGTCATCCTCTCCTTAATACAGTGCAGTTGCCCTGTCCCATGTGCAGAAAAACACCCCAAAGCATGATGCTAACACCCCCATGCTTCACAGTAGGGATGGTGTTCTTGGGATGGTACTCCTCATTCTTCTTTCTCCAAACACGGTTAGTGGAATTATGACCAAAAAGTTCTATTTTGGTCTCATCTGACCACATGACTTTCTCCCAGGACTCGTCTGGATCATCCAAATGGACATTGGCAAACTTAAGACGGGCCTTGACATGTGCTGGTTTAAGCAGGGGAACCTTCCGTGCCATGCATGATTACAAACCATGACATCTTAGTGTATTACCAACAGTAACCTTGGAAACGGTGGTCCCAGCTCTTTTCAGGTCATTGACCAGCTCCTTCTGTGTAGCTCTGGGCTGATTTCTCACCTTTCTTAGGATCATTGAGACCCCACAAGGTGAGATTTTGCATGGAGCCCCAGTCCGAGGGAGATTGACAGTCATGTTTAGCTTCTTCCATTTTCGAATGATTGCTCCAACTGTGGACCTTTTTTCACCAAGCTGCTTGGCAATTTCTCCATAGCCCTTTCCAGCCTTGTGGAGGTGTACAATTTTGTCTCTAGTGTCTTTGGACAGCTCTTTGGTCTTGACCAAGTTAGTATTTGGATTCTTACTGATTGTATGAGGTGGACAGGTGTCTTTATGCAGCTAACGACTTTAAACAGGTGCATCTAATTTAGGGTTATAATCGGACATTTTGAAGGCAGACTAACATGTCTTTGAGGGTCACAATTCTAGCTGATAGACAGTTGTTCAAATACTTATTTGCAGCTGTATCATACAAATAAATACTTTAAAAAATCACAAATTGTGATTTCTGGATATTTTTTTTGTAGATTATGTCTCTCACAGTGGACATGCACATACGATGACAATTTCAGACCCCTCCATGATGTCTAAGTGGGAGAACTTGCAAAATAGCATGGTGTTGAAATACTTGCTTTCCTCACTGTATAACAGCCCGGACTCTAAGCAGGCTATACAGTATATATATATATATATATATATATATATATATATATATATATATATACCTCTGATATATAACAATTGTAAGTTGTCACAGTATCTTATCTAAAAGGACTTTACACATAAAACAGAATGGTAATGGAATTTCTGCTGTCCGGATAAATTGAATGATTAGTACTCGTACAGATTACTGTATGAAGCCGTTGCATGCCTGTGCTTGTCTAGTGGGAGGGCCTGGACAGAGAGGGAAGAGTGGGAGCTGAAGGAATAGGCCTAGGTCTCATTTTTTTGCATTCTGACAAGAACTGTCATACTAGTACTTCCCGCAATCGTTTTTTTTCAATAACCGTTAAACTGCACAAACTTTGATAGAAGATAGACAAAGGATGTTTTTCACTATGTAGGCCCTGATATACCTAAACCTTATCAGTGAACCTTGTTTAGCCTGAGTAACAACACAGCGCTATTTAAAATGTCCTCCGTACAGTGGACATACGTACATTATGTTGACAATGTGTTTCCTTCAAACCAGAATCCTGACCTTTTTTTACTTGGCTTTTATTTACTCCAGGCGTTAAAGGAGCACTCAGCCTCTGGCAAAGGTCCCATTCCCAGCTGTCCATAGTCTTGCTATCCTTGACTTTTGCAATCACATGTACACAGAAGGTGTGAGCCAACCTTAAGGTTGAAATCTGAGCCAACTGTGGTTTTAGATGAGGTTCCTATTGTTAGAATACTTGGTATTCACTGAAGGTCACTTGAGGAGGTGTTGAGTGTTGGGCCCTGCCTCCATGTATCCTTTTCTTGTCTTACCCTTCTGCTGGCCTCCATTCAGACACTGAAGTTAGTGGTTGGTAGATTTGTGCTCAGATCTGGTTAAGGCTCTTATAGATAAAAACATATGTCTGCTGATGAAGACTAAGCATGGCACATAACTGAAAAAGGTAAGATTTGAATTAATAAATTATATTTGAATGAATTTAGCAAGATGTTCAATTTGTGAAATATTGTATGTCACATGCCCAATCTGCAATTTATTCACATTGAGTATAAGATTTTCCATGAAATGTTATGGCAATATGTGGAAATTAGAGATGTTCCGATACCATATTTTACCTCCCGATACCAATTCCGATACTGTGGGTGAGCTGCGGATCTCGGCCGATACCAAGTACAGACACCAGTGTTTCTTAAAAAAAAACAAAAAAAACAAAACAAATCATGCTGCACATGGATGACTGTGATATTATTATCATTGTGGTAAGGCCTGGCTCAGATTTAACACTTTGTAAAACATGAATTAATACAGCAAATGGAAGCCATTTATTTTTAAATAGAACAGTATAAAAATTTAAAGTGCAGCCACAATATTGTAAAATGCATCACTCACACTTCTCTGTGACAGTAGTCCTTCATGCAGCCCCAGTTGGAGAGTGTGTGTGGAGCACCGCAAACTTAGTACATCCATCTCGTCCTTGGCTTTCTTCTCGTTGCTAGCGTTGTCACGCAAAACAACATGAACGTTGGACTTTGGGATTTTCCACTTTACTAGTATCCCCTCAATTGCTTCGGCAATTAATGTGCCATTAAGTGACCCTTGGAAATCGGTGGCGTGAAGCACGAGGGGTATATTTTGACTCTAAGCATACACGAAACGTGTTCCCTAACTGTCTCGTATAATTTGGGTAGCGCAGTTTAGGAGATATATTTACAACCTGGAAAACTGCATGTCGCTGTCTTACTAGTGGGAACATCCACTGTAAAGTACTGCCAAACTGCCGACATGATGCGCTAACGTTAGCTTGTTTTAAGGAGGCGTTAGGTGATCAATTCTTCTTCGCCCCTCTAAAACAGCAGCGCAACTATTTTAAGAGCGGCGAAGAATAACTGTGTCACAGTTAACGGAGCTAACCAGTTAATAGATTCCTATTTCTAATAGTTTATGTGGTATTGGATCGGTACCTGGACTGCAGTATTCGCCGATACCAGCATTTTCGGCAGTATCGGAGGCATTTCCGATACTGGTATCGGAATCGGAACATCTCTAGTGCAAATAATGTGATATTGCTGTGAAATATGTGGAAAATGTAGACACAAGCTTAAGTGGACCTTTTGAAGTAAGTATTAGATATTGCATTCTTTATTAGTGAGCTCACTTATATATGCTTAAAAGTTTATTGTAATCTGTAATGCATTAATTTGCTGTAATGTACACTACCAGTCAAAAGTTTGGGGTCACTTACACATTTCCATTCCACACCATTAAAGACAGAATACCAGCTGATCTGAGAGGGTGGCTGATCTTTAGTGCAATGTCTTCATTGCCCATTATCAGCAACCATTCATCCAATGTTCCAAAGGCACATTCTGTTTACTAATCTGAATTTTGAAAAAAAAACTGAGAAAACATTGAAGAACCTTATTTCAATTATGTAAGCACAAAATGAACACAATGCAGCTGGTATTCAGTCTATAATGGAGTGCAATGGAAATTTCTAAGTAGCCCATAACTTTTGACCATTATTGTATGTGTGTGGTCACTCACCTGAGAGAGCAAAAGTCGTTTTCTTTTCCTACAATTTTTTTTCCTAACATTTAATGTTTTTCTTTTTTACAGAACCATAGGCTGCTATTGTGAAACAACACAAGGAATGAGGCACCAAGTGCACCTCAATAACAGGTGAGCTTAAAAGAGCATTTGCTGCTCTGTATTGCCAATTGTATCTGTTATGTTAATGACATTGTAACATGATCATAATAGGTAAACATTCAAACAGTTATCTAATAGTCAGATTGACTATTTAGTACAGTTCTTTTTTTTTTATTATAACAAATTGCTTTACACCTTTTTGTTACCCTTCTCACTATGATCCGCAGTAATGACCTACAGGCTATTTGTGTCCATAAACCTAATTAGGGGTAAAGGCCCATACACAGTCCCTCCACTTCAAGTCCAGCATAACTCTTGTGGTTTAACTTTTCACCCTGCATAGCCCAGCAGTACCAACTCCTATGTTTTGCAACGTAAAATTACTGTTTGTCAAAGAAGTCTGGTTGCTTGAAAGAAGGAGATATGTAATGCTGTGGACGGGGGCAGCAGCTAAACCTATTGTAGACACCTGAAAAGGGACCTGATAAAAAATTCAACATTAGTGAAAGTTTACTCTATTTTTTGTATTTTCCTCTAATTTACCTTTCCCTTAGACAGCCCTCAGAGACGGGGAACTTAAGCTGTATATTGCTCTCTGTCAATACTGTTGACTGACTGTCATTTTACCCCAGAACAGAAGAGCTGCTGGTTTATCGTTAATGCTGCTTTACAGTCCACAGTAACGTTACAATTCTTAACTTATGTGCTGCTTTTTCCAAATTTGGCGCAGCTAATGTTGACTCAGCTAGTGATAACGTTCCCTTAGTCATAACTTTATGGATTACAGTAGCTTAATGTTTTACTGTGGTAACCAATTTCACTGCTTTTAGCTATGGCTGAGTGGGCAGGTCTGGTTGAAAAACAATGGAAGAAAACAGATGGATTTGGCGTTTATCTGGTACATGGATGAAGTTGTACTGCGATGATGGGTGGTGATTAGGGACGCATTTTAATTGCGTAATAGTAATGGCGACATCAGCTATAACTAAGTGAATTTGTATACTTGTTAGAAACATGCTATAATTCCCCAGTTAACTTAAGTGTTACCAGTATCCTAAAAGGTTGATCTAATCTACTGCGAAAAGGAGAAGTTATTAAAAAAGACCAAGGAACAGTTTGAGATGCAGATTCATTTTATCTTCTTAACAACTGACATGCTTAGGGAGACACAATATTCAAACATCAGGTGCCTCAGAATGCAGAAGTCATTCCATGAGCTTCACTCCTCGTCATGTCCTTTCTGAAAAAAGAAAAAGTAAACTATGTGATTAAAAAAGTTCTTTTTTAACTGCATTATAATTTGCAATGCTGCAATCATAACCTTTACATATTGTTGATTTAGTGTTCTACATAATATTATGAAGGTGTGTGCACACTATACAGTAACTGACGGCATTAATGGATTCTGGTAGTAAAATACTGACTGGCTTATAAACACTACCCCAGTGTTGTCTCTGTAATCACATTTTTCTTAAGGGACAGAAGTACAAGAATATACTGTGATTTATATCATACATTATTATATATTTGAAACTTTACTGAAACCATAACATGGCTCAAAACGAGCATTCTTTGTGCCCTACACAAAAAAGGATTAAAAAAATAATTGACAATCAAGAACTAACCTTTGAGCCCACATCACGACTCTTGGCACGTAGCTTGTTGACCTGAGACTCGGAGATGTCAGCTCTCTCTTCAGCTTCATCGAGCTCATGTTGAAGCTTGCGGCATTTGCTAAGATTATTGTTGGACTGCTCCTCCTGTATAACAGAAACACAATAACATCATCAGGGCCTGTCATGTATTTCTGCAGTAATAACATGGATTATGTAATAAGACATACCTAAAACCAACTGAACCACTAGCAATAGATTTTTTTCAATTACATTTTATAAGAAGTTATATGAACGCAGTGTGCAAAAAATTATTTAAAAAGTAATTGAGAGGATGTTTTTACTGGGCTGTGCAAATCTAATGAAGTTTATCAAGGATGATTGATTTACTCTAAACACTTGTACTGATAAGAAAAAGTCTGTTACAAAGTCATTTCATTGAGGGTTAAAGTTATTTTGTCCATATTGCCTAGCTCTATCAAATAAATAGCAATTTATTAATAGCAAATAAATCTATCAAAGCTGGGAATGGCAGCCATGGCATTTAATATGCACAAACATACTGGGCTTGGATAGGTTTTATACTTTTTTATATTAGTTTCTGTAAAATGCTAATACTTACAGCCTCCTCTGCAGCTCTCTTGTAGGATTTGACTTTTAGCTGCAGCTTGTCTACCAGATCTTGCAGACGGGCAATATTCTTGCGATCCTCCTCTGTCTGAAAAAAACATTTGAATTTAAATTTTCAATACAAATTACATTTTGTGTTCTACAATTTTGTAAATGATTTGAAACTTGCCTGATAGGTCAACTCTTTGATTCGTCTCTCATATTTTCGTATTCCCTTGACAGATTCACTGGACTTTCTTTGTTCAGCCTCTACTTCAACTTCCAGTTCTCTGATCTGTTGAGGGAATGATTTGAAAATTGAATTGAAAATTTTCTTTACATAAAATATTTTTAAGTAAGCTTTTTGATCATGAGGAAAATAATAGTTCTAGAATGTTTTATTTTGTCAGATTTTGATGATTGTGGGATTTCATTAAATTGTTTATTTTAAATAATTGACACTCACCCTGGCCTCGAGCTTCTGCACCTGCTTCTTGCCTCCCTTCATGGCGATCTGTTCAGCTTCATCCAGACGGTGCTGCAGGTCTTTGATGGTTTGCTCCATGTTCTTCTTCATACGCTCCAGGTGAGCACTTGTGTCCTGCTCTTTCTTTAGCTCCTCAGCCATCATGGCAGCATCAGTAATGGCCTTCTTGGCCTTCTCCTCAGCGTTTCTGCACTCCTGCACTGCATCTTCTACTTCTGTCTGAAGCTGGGATGTATCAGCCTCCAGCTTTTTCTTTTGGTTTAGGAGACTTGTGTTCTGGTTGAATAAAAAACTTGATAATAGAATTTCTCAATAAAATAACAGCGAAGAAAAGAACCGTGTCTAATGACTGCATCTCACCTGTGAGTGCAGGAGCTGCACCCTTTCACTAACGTCCAGCAGCTCTTGCTCAGCAAGCTTGCGACCTCTCTCAGTTTGCTCCAGAGCAGACCTGAGCTCCTCCACTTCGGCCTGAAGAAGGTTGGTGCGTCTCTCAACGATGGCATTGTTTTCCTTTAGATCATCATTGGCTCGAAGAGCATCATCAAGTTGGAGCTGAAGGTCCTGGAAATGCGGGAAAGTTATTGTGAAGCAAGTTATTGTGAATAAGCGGATAATGTAATGCAATATGTCCAAGGTGTTCTTTTTTTAAACTAAAATGCTTACCTTTAGATGTGCATGAACAGATTTAAGTTGTTTCTGGGCCTCAGCTGCTTGCCTGTTGGCCTGGCTTAGCTGGATCTCCATCTCATTGAGGTCTCCCTCCATCTTCTTCTTCAAACGGAGAGCCTCATTCCTGCTGCGGGTCTCGACTTCAAGAGAGCTCTGAAGAGTATCCACAATTCGCTGCTGATTTCTCTTCGCTTGCTCCATCTCTTCATCTTTCTCGACTAACTTGCGATCAAGATCAGCCTTAATCTGGTTGAACTCAAGCTGGGCTCTTAGAATCTTCCCTTCCTCATGCTCCAGTGATGCCTATCATCAAGTAAAGAATGAAAATTAAATGCATGACTAGTTACACCAAGTACCAAACCAGTGTTCATGAAGTCCACCGTTCAACATTCAAGATACCTCTGCTTCCTCCAGAGCTGTTTGTATGTCAGACTTCTCTTGTTCTAACTGTTTTCGAATCTTCTCAAGCTCATGGATACTCTTCCCACTCTCACCAATTTGCGCAGTGAGATCAGCTATTTCCTCTGAGAAACAAAATGTCATATTGTTAATGGTTTGGTCATTAGAAAAAAAATCAAAGATAGAGGTGTAAGCTGTTTTTTATCCATACCCTGTAGATTCTTATTCTCTCTCTTCATGGTCTCCAGATGTTCAAGAGATTCTTCAAAAGAGTTCTTCAGTTTGAAGAGCTCAGTGCTCAGAGACCTGGCTTCCTTCTGAGAGCTCTCCAGCTCTGTTTGAGACTCTTCATACTTCTGTTTCCATTCTGCCAAGACCTGAAATATGTATGCTTAAAGGTCATTTCATTTTAATTATGTATCTAAAAGAGCAAAAGTGCCATATGTATTTTAAATGCAACCTTGTCAAAGTTTCTTTGCTTCTTGTCCAGAACAGCAGCAGCAGCATTAGACCTCTCCACATCCACCATGAGATCTTCAATCTCATTCTGCAGCCTGTGTTTGGTCTTCTCCAGAGACGAGCATTTAGCATTCACTGCCTCCACAGCCTCTTCAGCATCCTGTAGACGCTGAGCCAGCTTCTTTCTGGATGATGATAGAAGATATTTTGGTTTATTGTTTAAAGGCTTGGTTGATGGAGTGAAAATATATTTTACTCACTTGGCCTCCTCCAGTTCCTCGGTTCTCTGGATAGCATCAGTTTCGTACTTGGTTCTCCACTGAGCCACTTCAGAGTTGGCCTTGGACATGTTGCGCTGCAATTCACCCTTGGCCTCCTGCTCCTCCTCATACTGCTCCCTGAGTAGGTCACAGTCATGTCGAGCAGACTGCACTGCATGGGCTAAAGCATTCTTGGCCTGAAATAAAAGCATATCTTGTTGCATATTTATGTGCTACCATCTGTACCAAGTTCTCAAAGGTTGTTGGTTGATACCTTGACTTCCTCCTCTAGTTGTCTTTTAAGGTCATCAATTTGTTGAGTGTAGGACTGTTTTCCTCTGGTTAGCTGGGACACCAAGGAATCCTTTTCTTCAAGCCGCCTCACCAATTCACCTAATTTTGATAAAAGCCTTAACTTAGTTGTTTATAATATACAAACAAAACACAGTTCAAATACAATTTTTACCATTCTCAGTTTGAAGCTTTGCTTTCTGCATGGCAAAGTCATTGATAGTACGCTGTCCCTCTTCTGCCCTTGTTTTGTATTCGTTCATCTGATCTTCCAGAGACCTGCACATTTTCTCCAAATTATTCTGGAGACAAAAAAACGTTAACAATGGCATGTAACCTACTGAAAAAGAAATAAAAGTTGTTTTAGACTAACAAATTACTCATTCCATGAGTAGAAACATACAGTAAATAAAGGTATTTTACCTTAGCCTTCACAATATTTTCCATATTGGAGACCACATCATCCAGCTCCAGTCTGAGCTCGCTCTTCTCCTTCTCCAGTTTCTGCTTGACTCTCTGCAGGTTATCAATCTGCTCTCCCAAGTCAGCCACACTGTCAGCTTGTTTCTTCCTGAGTGTGGCAGCAGTGGCTTCATGCTGCAAAGTGGCCTCTTCAAGGTCTCTGCGGAGTTTCAGGAAATCAGCCTCCCTCTTCTTGTTCATTTCAATCTGGGCAGATGTTGCTCCACCAGCCTCCTCCAGCCTCTCACTGATCTCCTCCAGCTCTCTGGCCAAGTCTGCTCTCTGTTTCTCCACTTTGGCTCGGGCAGCTCGCTCTGCCTCAAGCTCTTCTTCCAGCTCCTCAATGCGGGCCTAGACCAAAACGAAAGCAAAATCTTAAATGACATTGTATTGCTCTTATTAAATTGTGGTCGTAAAATGTCCTATAGAGGGCCAGGGATCCAACTTTATTTCTGTAAATTATTACCTGTAACTCCTTCAATTTTTTCTGGAGCTGGGCACTCATTGCTTGTTCATCTTCTATTTTACCACTGAGTTGGTTGATTTCAAAATCTTTCCTGTGGATAAAAGATAAAATAATTTGGACCAGCTGACACATAGTTTGAAATCTATTTGTGTTTTTTACAAGTGCATTTCCTATTACTTTTTCAGTCTCTCTTCAAGTTGCTGCTTGTCATTTTCTAAGTCCATGACACTCTCTTGAGCTAACTTTAGGTCTCCCTCAAGCTTCCGTTTTGCTCTCTCAAGGTCCATACGCACTTTCTTCTCTTGTTCTAGGGAGCCTTCGAGCTGTGGGTTGTAATGCATAACTTTTTATTTAGTCATTAGTTTACATGTTTCATATAAGTCCACGTAATCTTGTAAATTCTCACATCATCCACTTGCTGCTCCAGCTTAGCCTTGGCCTTGGTCAGAGTGTTGACTTTGTCCTCTTCACTCTGCAGATCATCCAGTGTTTGCTGATGAGCTTCCTGTAAGGCTTTCTTCTCTTTTGTCAACTTGGCAATTATTTCATCCAGAGCAGCCATCTCTTCTGTCAGGTTCTTTACCTGTGGCCAAAAGAAATTTGTATCATGGACTTTAACATGAATGTTATTTGGGACATTCAGAGTAATTTCCCAGTATTTAGTGTTTGTCATACCTTGTTCTCTGTGGCGTGCTTCTCTTTCTCCACTTTAGCCAGAGTTAACTCTAAGTCATCAATGTCTTTCTTAAGCTCAGAGCACTCATCCTCCAGCTTCCTCTTCTTAGCAGTCAGTTCAGCATTCATCTCCTCCTCATCCTCCAGTCTTTCTGTCAGCTCTTTGGCTTTTGCCTCCAGCTGAATCTTGTTTTTGATCAGCCCCTCACATCTTTCTTCAGCATCACAAAGATTATCTTGCTCCTGTTATAATTTAAAGTCACAGCATTGTACCTAGGCAGATTTGCTTTGATTTTATTATTAGTGTAATGATCATAGATTTTAACATGTCTAACATACAGATTGAACTTGGAGCTGCAGATCATTCTTCTCTTGAAGAAGAGTGACCGTTTTTTCTTCAAGTTCCTTCCTGCGGGCTTCTGACTTTGCGTAAGCCTCTTTTAGTTTGCCAAACTCTTCCTTCATGTTGGCCATCTCCTTCTCTGACTCTGCTGACTTCAACAGAGGTTTAATCTTGAAGTACATCTTCATCCAGGGCCAATTCTTGACCCCCATGAAGGCACGGATGTTCCACTGGATCACAACTAGTGCATCCCTGCCAAAAACAAATCATTGTCTTTGAGTTGTTTCCATCAGGTAAAATCCGTTTCTTTTACTTTTTCTTTTTTGAACTAACAGAACATGTCAGAAGAGCAATGTAAACCTACTGTATGCTCAAATAACATACACACCTTTCTTATACCGCTGTCCCAGCATGGACATATAGAAAATGAAACAAAAATTCAGTTTGAACCTGATTGCAAAGAATGTCCTTTTCAATACAGCCTAAATAGATTATTCTCCCCACTATGCTTTCCTGTGTTTGATGTTTAATTATTTGGTTTGTGTATTTAGGACAGAGTATATGTGCATTTTAAGGTACTGTTTTTTGTCAAAGGATATCATTTCTTAATTTTTGGTAGTTTTTCCTTATTGCATTAAGGGTCTAAGGATAGAGAGTGTTATTTGCTGTACATATTGTAAAGTCCCTTGAGGCGAATTTATGATTTATGATATTGGGTTATGAGAATAAAAGTTTTGACATTCAAAGTTTGGCCATACTGTAAGCAGTTACCTGCGTTCAACAATCTTCTGGAATTCAAGTCTTGCCAGAAGGCCTCTCGACCGGGCTTGGATGCCAGTGATGATTAGTGCTAGTCGGTCATCTCGCATCTCCTCTAGCAGACCCAGCAGTCCAGCTTTGAAGAACACCTTTTTTCATAGGGCAGATTGAATAGTCAGTAATAATGTGTATTTTATACAAATCCATTTTCTATGTTTAATACTTACCTTTGTGTGTCCCAGTTTGTACTGGGTGTGGTCAATATCCAGTGAACCCAACAGTTTCTCTGCGGCCTTCTTGTTGTCGATAAACTGTCCCTCGGGAATGGCATTAGGGTTCAAAATACGGTATCTTTGACACAAGTCCAACAGATAAAATGTTTTTCCATGTTGTGAAAGATATATATATATATATATATATGTGTATATGTATATGTGTGTATATATATATGTGTGTGTGTATATATATATATGTGTGTATATATATATGTGTGTGTGTATATATATATATGTGTATATATATATATGTATATGTATATATGTGTATATGTATATATATATATGTATATATATGTAACATAAAATAAAGATAAAAGACACTCAATTGATTTATCTGGTAGATTTAAATATCGGATTGTCCATCACATGCAAACCTCTGTTTGAAATCTCCGTAGAGGATCCTGTTGGGGAAGCCCTTTCTGCAGATTCTGATGCCTTCAAGCACACCGTTACAGCGCAGCTGGTGCATCACCAGAGGGTTCTCCATGGCCCCAGGAGTCTTGGTCTCATTGGGGATGAGGCAGCGAACAAAGTGAGGGTGAGTAGACCTCAAGTTGGTCATCAGCTTGTTCAGGTTCTCCTGCAAGTTATTAACACAACTTTATACATTTTGTTATCATTGTGTTTGGCACAATAACTTTAAAAAGATTGGGTTGTAAATTGAAATGTATGCCCAACTTATTAGGTACAGTAAGTACAGTAATTGTGTCACAGCCTTGGGAAAGCAGGCTGTGTATTACACACTACTATGGGTAAATTATTAGCCTGAAGAAGTCTGTTGCCTTACAATGGCCATGTACCTACATATGATGTGTTCATAACTACACCCCTTCAAGCTTAGACCCATAACCACAATTTGAAATCTTAAATGAAAAAACTAAACATTTTACCCTGTGCAAGGCAGACACAGTTTGGAAGGATGAGCCCTTCTTCTTGCTGCCTCCTCCTTTGCCGCTCTTTCCACCTTCAGCTAATAAACCAGTGTACAACTCAGTTAGATTACCTTAACAGACACAGGCATGCATTATTGAATCTTGTATTTCTCACTATGATGCATTTGACCAAATATTGACATTTCCAACACAATTACCTACACATTTGTAGTTAATTGCAGTACTACATTCAGTTTATTCTTACCTGCTTCTGATCCAGCATAATTTGCGAAGAGGACAGATAGCAGTTTGAGATTAGATTTCTGAAAGAGTCCTACAACGGTCTCATTCAGAGGATCCTTGTTCTTCACCAGCCAGTTGTTGATATTATAATCAACAGTTCCAGCATAGTGAACCAGGGAGAAATGGGCCTCTGGTCTCCCTTTGATAACTCTTGGCTTCTGGAAATTGGCAGATTTCCCCAGATGGTTGTCATAGAGCTTAGTTTTAAAGGTGGTATCAGAGGCTTTGGGGAACATGCACTCCTCTTCTAGGATGGACATGATACCCATAGGCTGAGGAAAATATAATGAAGAAAGTAAAGAAAAATGTTTTCATGTTGTTAAAGACGAGCAGAATTAGTTAATGTGAGAGTTCAGGAAGAACCTAATGGAATAACTTTGTTTCATTGATGATTTGCATAAGTAAACTTAAAAACTCACCTTTTCAATCAGGTCAATGCAGGCTTGCAAATCCATACCAAAATCTATAAAAGTCCATTCAATGCCCTCTTTCTTGTACTCTTCCTGCTCCAGCACAAACATGTGGTGGTTGAAAAACTGTTGCAGTTTTTCATTGGTGAAGTTGATGCACAGCTGCTCAAAGGTGTTGAACTGAAACAACATTGATAGTAAGCATAAATTAACTTTGGCGTGAAAATATTAAGGAAATCAGTTACATATGTTTTATTAGCTTTGAATTCTGTTCTAAACTCACATCAAAGATCTCAAATCCAGCAATGTCCAGTACACCAATGAAATACTGGCGAGGCTGCTTGGTGTCGAG
>NC_048418.1:4245017-4246622 GCF_013103735.1 Etheostoma cragini | reverse complement strand
AAACTCACATCAAAGATCTCAAATCCAGCAATGTCCAGTACACCAATGAAATACTGGCGAGGCTGCTTGGTGTCGAGGGATTGATTAATTCTCACCACCATCCACAGAAACATCTTCTCATACACTGATTTAGACAGCGCACTTATAGCATAATACACCTTTAGGGAACGTAATCAGTAATATTGTTAAAACTTTACTCTTTATTTAAACAAACAATCCTCAAAATGTTTCCTTCAAGTCATTACCTGAGACACATTTTGTCCCTTGGTGACCCACTCATTTCCTACTTTGACTCTTGGGTGACAGAGACCTTTGATGAGGTCCGCAGAGTTTAGGCCCATCAGATATGCAATTTTGTCAGCAACTGAAAATGCAAAAATATACAGTAGTCTCTGCCCTTACAATCCGACAGTGGGCATGCTCTTTTAGCTACTTTCTCTTTAGAGTTCTTTGACGCATTGAAGGAGAATTCCGGTTGATTTCAACACATAGCTCTGTTGTTTGGAAATTTTGGGTGCTGTCAGTAGCAAAAAAAATTAAAACAATTGGTGCTGCCTACACTGTGTTAGACCCCTACTAGAGTTAGCACCCAACAGGCTTAAAAAGGGCAAGTTTTAAACTTGTTTTTAGCCTCTAAACATGTTAAAAATGTAATTACAAGTGTCTACCCATATGGAGTGATTCCTTCTGAGGGAGCACAGCAAATAAGTTTTCTAGTCCAACCAAATACTTTCCTGCTTAAAAAAAGTTGTGTTTAGTTTAGTTAAAATATGGATTGCTAGCAACTAGCTAGTTTGCATTGTTACAATACTACTACAATGGTTTTACTAAAACAAATATATACTATATACAAACTATACATATATACTATAATATATACTATACAAACTGCATATATAAAATCTCACCAAGAATACCAACTGCCTGGGCAACCCTCTGCCAAGCTAGCTGTTTGTATCAAAATCCCTGCAGTCATACAAAGATGCATAACAAAGTAGGTTATAGGAAAAAAAAACTTTTAATCTGGAAGGGGTAATTTAAATATATCACTTCTGTGTACAAATTATAATCTTTATAAAGGTATGATTTATAGTAAGACTGTTGTGTTAATCTGCATTAGTTTTAACTAAATAACTAATGTGTATGTAATGTATATCTATACCTAGACAGAATTAGAATTATGTGTGAATTATGTGAACTGTTAAGAATGCTAGATCTGCCCTGTGCCAAATTGCTTATAATATTAATAATACCCATCTATGAATGACAACCTCACCTACCTTCAGTGCCATCAGCTTCTGCCTGCTCTTCACGCTGCTTCTGCTTAAACTTCATGTTACCATAGTGCATGACGGCACCAGTCAGCTTGTAAATACTGCACTTCTCTTCTTGAGTGAAGCCCAGCACGTCAAAGGCTTCCTGCATGAAATATAAAAAGTATTTCTGGTATTTCCTTATTTTTTCAAAATTGATTTTTTTCAAAGAAAAAATTTAAAATGTTTGCTGATGTGAATTTTAAGATTCAGCTCACATCAGTGGCCATCAGCTCTTCAGAATCATTGATAGAGGCTACTGTTGTCTCTCCTTGGGAGATGAAGGCGTAGT
>NC_048418.1:4225984-4244917 GCF_013103735.1 Etheostoma cragini | reverse complement strand
CACATCAGTGGCCATCAGCTCTTCAGAATCATTGATAGAGGCTACTGTTGTCTCTCCTTGGGAGATGAAGGCGTAGTCATAGGGGTTGTTGGTTATAAGCAACATGTCTGAAAAATATATTTAAAAGATATTATGCAATGCATGATACAGTACACTAATAATCATATTTGTTACATGTATAGTGTCCACTTACCCATAAGCTCAGGCTTTGCCTGAGACAAGATCTGGTAGAAAATGTGGTAGTCCCTCTCAGCTTTAAGCTGGTAGGTCACACGAGACTTTTCCAAAAGGTCTGTCAAAGGTATATTATATGTTATGTTATTGTATTCCAGTATAAAATAATTTGCTAAAGGTGCAAGTTTCACTAATAAGGGGCATTATACCACTCCTTGATGCAAAAACAATACAATTTCCCTGGTTTGTAGACAAATAGCACATTTTCTAAAACGAAATAGTTAGATCTCCCACATTTTAATGTGATCTAACATTATTTCATTGCTTTTAATAAGGAATCTGTCTGTCTGAATCAGTATGTTTCCCTTTTATCTAATTTCCTATATGTAGATTAGACAACTGGAGACTCAAAATCCCCTATAGGTTAAAAACTAGACTTCAAAATGGACACATTTTACCCTGCCCAGCACATGCAGGAATTGACTCCACAATGCATACCAACAATAAATATGTGCCCTAG
Organism: Etheostoma cragini; assembly: GCF_013103735.1. Lineage (NCBI taxonomy): Eukaryota > Metazoa > Chordata > Actinopteri > Perciformes > Percidae > Etheostoma > Etheostoma cragini. The sequence continues at coordinate 4,244,223 of NC_048418.1, read as the reverse complement.
AATAGTAATTAATGGATGGTTTTAGTTTTACTTACAAGTCTCAATGTCAGCAGAGGCCAGCTTTCCTCGGTTGTCAAAATGAATTCTGATGAATTTACCCTAAGATGAAAATAAGTGTTTATATTTCTAATATTAAAAACAATCTTTCAATAATAATGAAGTAGTCTTACTGCAGTCACACCAACTCACAAATCTAGAGGAGTTGTCATTCCTGATGGTCTTGGCATTCCCAAAGGCCTCCAAAGCAGGGTTAGCTTGGATGATTTGATCCTCCAACGTACCCTGATTTTGACATACAAAAATATAAACTCCAGGCTTACTGCAAATTTAGAAAGGCTTTAAAAAAAAAAAAAACTTTTATTTGGTTTTCTAAATTTTATTCAATCATTATGGTGAAATAGGCATGTAAAAAATGGATATGAAGGAAAGGTCAGTGCAGGAGGGAAACAGCATACAAAGTAATGGAACAATTTACATTTTTTTAATTACAATGTTCCATGTTGTTGACTCTTGCAGTTCTAGTGTTAAACTAACTGATTTATTGTTTATATTTTGTATCATATTTAGAAATAAGTATGGAATATAACCTTCTTTTCAGCAGCCTGATCTTTCTTTACATTCGGAGCAGCAGCGATGCTGGCAAAGTACTGAATGACACGCTTGGTGTTGACAGTCTTTCCAGCACCAGATTCTCCACTGAGTTGAAGAGAGACAGAAAGTTTTAGACCAAGACATATGACACCTAACTACTTAAGGGATTTTTTTAGGATGTGTGACTTACGTGATAAGGATTGACTGGTTTTCTCGGTCTGTCAGCAAGAGAGATTTTCAAAGTTTTAGTAAAAATTAAATGTCAACGTTGAATATTTAAAGAAAATGATGCTAAAATAGAATATTTACCTGACAGCATGTACTGGTAGCCATTGTCAGAGATGGAGAAGATATGAGGAGGAGCTTCAGACCTCTTCTTTCCTCTATAGGCAACAACCACCTCTTGGTTGTAGACTGGCAGCCACTTGTATGGGTTGACAGTCACACAGAAGAGCCCAGAGTAGGTCTGTTGTAGTAAGCGAAGGGCAATGGATAATAAATTGATAAGACATTGTTACCTTGTCATAATGATTACTAAACAGTGCTTTATCAATGGGTTGGAGAGGTTTTATGTTACGCTTTAATATCTTACATAGATCATCCATGCTGCATAACGCTCTTTGAGGTTAAACAGCACAGCAGGCTCATGGAGGAAGGTGAACATCGCCATGTCTTCAATTTTATCGAACTTTGGTGGGTTTTGAGGGTGTACATCACACTCCTTCACTGTCACAGTCTGCAACAAGAGATAACGGTCTTAAAAAAAGTTTGAGACTTTTTTTGGCATACATTTGAAGTCAACTGAATTCATACTGTAAGATATACAAACCTTGTCAAATTCAGTCACAACAGTGACTTTGTCACAGTCACGACTAGTGACAGTTCCCTTTACGTACTCAACCTCAGGGTCAGGGACGAAGCACTCTTTCTTTATGTCAAATGGACGAGTTTGGGCTTCTAGACGCTCCTTGTCTGATTTCCTAAGAAAAGGAGCAGCGGCCCCAAACTCTGCCATGGCAGCATCACCCATTTTTCAACCTTTTGAGAATAAAACATCTTTCACAACCTGTGGTTTTCTTTGCTAAAAACATGTATAAACCATTACTCATTCACCTGAGACCGGTGGAAATCTCGACAAACGGCATAATTAAAAAATTACATAATGAACCTGTAAATTGCACAAGCACAAGTTTTTTTATATCCCCCATACAAAAAACTATATGTACAATCATTGATACTATCATTGCTGTACTATTTATAACCTATCATCCTTTAGTCTTTATTATTTAACAAAAGCAGAGAAATAAAGGTTAAATTAACATTAAAGTTATAGAGACTGGCACAGGTCCTTTACAAATTGGATGTGTCTGGCCTTTTGATAGAAACGGTCCGATAGCATTTTTTGCCTCCTGATACCGATTCCTATACCTGAACTTGTGTATTGGCCGATAATGTTTTAACAACTGTATACTACTATCACTCTATGGATATGATATGATTTTTATCTTTTTTGTCGGTCTGGCTCAGGTTAAACTCCTTGTCAAACATAAATAAACACAAACAATGAATGCCACAGAACTTTCTTTTTTCTTCCAGTTTGACAGTCAGTTATGACTGAAAAAGAACATAAACTACTTTAAAGTAGATTTTCTTTAGGGTTTTATAACGTAGTATCAGATCGGTGTAGAAACTCCAGTACTCTCTGATACCAGCGTTTTAGGCTCTGACGGAGGTGATACTGATACTGGTAACATCTCTACCTTTTGAAATGCAATAACAACCCCAAAAAAGAAAAGCAAGATGCTTAAGGGTTAGCTGTTGTCACTTCAATGTAGCTGGGAATTTTACCTAAGGTGTTTCACTCCACAGGAAATTGGGATCTGCAGTATTTCTATAAGGATAGACAGAAGAAAACCAAATGTCATATTATGTCATTATTTAAGTAAGACAATTTCAGTGACAAGTAAAAAAAAATCCCAGTGACACAATTTTTTTTACAAATGTATCACTAAGCTTTACAAAATTTAGCAAGCAGCACAATTGTCTATATATAGCTGGGAGGGATTTTTTTTTAACATCAGTTTCTTTATAAGAGTATCTGGATTTTTTTCTTACCTTGACCGTCAACCTTTGTCAAGTGAAATGATGGATCCAGTAGCTGACACCAGGCTGCCTCTCCATTAATAAAGGTTGTTCGGCAACCAAATATGGGGATGCATATCAGAGAAATGGCATCCAGGTTGCCTATTACAAAAAGCTTTCTCCAAATTAGGTAGATCCTAGGGCTGCTATTTATTGCTGCCACCTTGTGATCAACAAACTATATGCTGGACTGGACCTGAGAAATAAAGGGGAAGGGTGGAGGTGGGGGAGCACGGACAAGCTGCAGTCTATCATGTCATTCTCTTTTGTCCCGGTAATTTAAATGAAACCACTTTTAAATGACGATCAACATCAGATTAGGTTATAAAATTAAAATAAACAAAAAAATAAAATTATTTTGAAAATTGTAATTAATCATGGAAATGCTGGCCATTTATTAATTTGGAGTCCTAATGCTTTTTGATGTACGTAAAGCAATGCTTGACAAATCTCTAAGGGCATAGTTATTGGGAAGTAGAAAATCCATCTCCATCTACAACACATGATAATATTAAATTAATCCTGATTTAAACAAATGTTCTGTACCAATACATGATTAAGACACGATAGGACTACTGCATGCTCCATAACGGCATACATTATTGTTATTTGTTGCATAGAAGATAGATCCACTTTTCTCCTAGAAGTTGTATATCTGTCATTCATGGCAGATACATTTTATCATAGACTGTGCCTCCATATTCTAAAACTATACTATACTATTACATATACTATACTATAAGTAAATAAAGCAGGCTTGCAGGATTAATGGGACATAAAACATCTAAAGTTTAACAATAGTCTGTCAAGTGATTGGTGGTGAAATACATTTCAAGAGGGAGAATAAAGAGCTGCAGCTGTTTACAGATTGGCAAGACAAGGCCAAGGTCACAGCTGCGGCATCCCTTTCTTATCACTCACCACTGTTAACGGATATATGCATGTCTAACCCTGGTCACTTGGCATTGTTTTTTGTTTTTTGTTTTTTTACCAGCAATAGAACTGTTCAGACACAATGCAATCCAACACGTGTCAGATTGAATACAGTGAACGTTCCTTGAGCTGACCTTTGGGCAAGCATATGAGCCTTAATACCCAATAAAGATTGTCAGTGAGACTATAGAAATAGTTTTTTTTTTCTTTAAACACTAAAAGCGCTCTCCGAGGATGCCAACACAGGTGCCATCTGCAGTACCCAGTGTCCCTTCAGTTCATGCAGTAATTTAGGCATAAACTGAAGGTGGCAAGGAAATACTCTTTTTTTTTTCTCCTCGCCTGTGTCTTTCAGCACTCTGACTGTTTGAGGAAGCAAGACGGTTTGCTAACTAAAGTTCCTGAAGTAGGGAGTTCTCATGGAAAATGGCCAGTTTGTTTCGGTAAAGAGGCAGGCAGTGGGAACAATCTACTGTACCTGAGGAGTGCAGACGGTAGCTAGGGTCATAGGGCACAAGCAAATCTCTAATCTGATTACTGATTACTGCTTCTGACTACACAACATACTGTATGTCAGTGGACGCTTCAAATGTGCTCCCTGGGGAGGTTTGACCAATTTGTTGAATGCCTGAAACAAAACCCTGGGATTATGGCAGCTACTAGCAATCAAATTAGAGAAATAGAACTACCTTGGTTATTTAATTGAACGCTAATAAGGGGGAATTATGTTTTGCCTGCTTCATTTTGATAGAGACCAGGAAGAAGCAAATAAAAGCCTTTTGCAGAAATTTCTGGCTGACTTGGAATTAAAACGCCCAGAGCGGATACAGGTAGATGGCCTATGGACCAGCAGCAGGAGCAAGGTGTGGAAAACCGCAGCCTTGTGATCTAAGACATTAATGTCTAGCAATTCAATATTCAGAATACAGAATGTTCAAGGTTAAAAGACTCAAAAGACTCGTATTTGGCCATAATAAATAAGAGAAACTTAAGACAATTATTGAGTAAAACCTGTCTGTACACTATTACTAATATTGAGCAAATATTACCTTGACTTTGTTGCTGTGTTTTTTACAACAATTTCTTTGTGTCTCCCAGTGGCACAGATTAGCACCTATTATTTATTATGTTGTTTTTTGTTTTTAAATAAGTATGATTGAATATAAAAAATAAAAACCTACATAAACAACATATGTAGTGCACTGAAACAAATTTAAATTGTTGAGACCTATACTCACAGGCTTCTATCCAAAAGTTGCATGTGGCTTGTTCTGCTTCTGTTGACATGGCATTGTTTTCTTCGGTATCCTTGAGCACAAAGATAACTTGTGAAATTCCTGCTGGCTGCCTTTCAGGGTTTGTTAGTTCAGAGGACAGCTTGAGGACGTAGGTAGTTACGTGGGTAGGAAAGCTTTTTATTTTTTATTTGATCAGTAACAACAGGTTATAAGCCCACAAGAAACCAATTATATGTTTTTCAATATTTAATATTTATAGTTTGTTTGTATCGTTAATATACTAGAATATTCTTAATGAGTCTGTATTCAAGCCAAGTTTTAGAGATTGCTTGTAACAACTTGTGTTTACAAATGAAAATCATAGAAAGCATGCTGTCCAGTGATGCAACAGGAACCTCAGTTATTTTCCTTTCATCAGATTACATTGTCTTCAAACAAGAATTCTCATCTCCTTCACTTATCCCTCAGTCTATTCCAGGCTCTAGCAGACCACTCCATCCAGTAAAGGTCTCATTCCCAGCTGTCCACAGTCCTTGTGTCTTTGACGTTTAAAATCACATGAACACATGACGGAAGGTGTAAGGCACCTTGCTTCACTTAAGTTTAAAACTAGAGCCAGCTAAGCTATTCTTAGTATTTGTCCTTTGTTGTTGTAAGAGGTCACCTCTAAAGGGGTGTTGAGCTCTGGCAGAGGCAAGGAGTTGATTGTTCTCCTGCCTTGTCTTCCCACTTATTCAGACTGTGGACCTCTGTGTGGAATCAAATCCTGAGTACTCCTTGTCTTCTATTCGAATGACTAGCACTTGGCGAAATAATGGAAAGGTACTGTTGAAAATTAAAAGCTTTTACTGTCTACTTTTTTTGGATGCAAAACTTCTAATCTATTGGAAAATAGTTAACTTGGGAAAAATTTAAACAAATACATTTTGCCACAACATACCCTTACTTACAATGTCTTATTCTCATTGATGAAATGGTGTTTCTTGAATTCCCTAGGTCTCTCTTGGATGACTACCCCTGTCCAGATTTTCTATTGTCAGCCAGACATATTTGTCAAGTCTGCCTCTTCTCCGTTTTCCACAAGGCCCTTCCTTGTCTGTCTTTGGAAAGAAGTTGCTATATACCAGAGAAAGACTGACCTTCACTACTGATATGAAGGTTAGTAGATTCAATTTAACTAGTTTAAATCTTTAGACATTTAAGTCTGTTGTCTTATCAAAATGTAGGAAATGAGTTAAATGTATATGAAAAACAAAGGTTTGGTCACCACTGGATAATTTCTAATTTTCTGTGTTCAAAATTGCTGGTGAAACCTAATTTTTAAATGGGTAGATGGTTGTTCTTTGAGTTGCAACTATCATGCATAACAGTAATATAACCAAAGAATATTTCATTTATCATACTACTAATTGCAGTTTGTGTAGTTCTATTTTAGCAGTTTTAAAGTGGTAACTGATGAGGTTATTGTTCTATTATATTATATATCCATTGTACTGTAGGGGTTAGTCATTATTGCTGTGGTGATTCTGTACAAACTTCTCATATTTCACTTTTCAAAAAAGACTTCTGCTCTGTAGGCATCCATATAGGTCATGCAACTCAGATCCTCCTCTGATAATCCCAAACACACCACTTTTGCTAAAGCGCTAGTGCAAACTCAAACTGCATTGGTCCCTGTATAGTGGACAATTCTACCAAGAAAAACTGTTATGAGTTAGTGATTTTCCTAACAGTGAACTATTCAAATTAATCTTTATAATATTATTTTGCTGGTTTTTGGGCTATGTTTATTGTGGATTTTTTTTCTTAGTAGTACCAGCAAACAATACTCTACATAACTGTTCTGTATTTAGTCAGCTTTTTCAGTGAGGGATTGAGGCTGTCTGTTCTTATCACATTGTCACTTGTGAGGTTTCTTTATTCATTTCACTGTTTTTTACAATCCAGTTAAAATCCAGAAACCTTGAAAAACATTCAATAATAGCTTTTACTTTAGGAAAATCCTATAAATGTGTAATTTTTGAACTGGCATGTTACCAAAAAAAATAGTATTTATTTACCAGCTGTGTAGTATAAAGATATCAGTATAGAAATACCATGGTAGGTGTCATCAGTGTGTGAGGGTTAAAGGGATACTTCACTGTTTAGCAATAAGCTTTGTATCAGTAGAAACCCAGGAGCATTTTTGAATGACTACTACTTTCTTCCCTCATGCCCCCCTGAGACGAGAGATCTCTGTGGTTTGTGTTTGTAAAAAAAACTCTGATGACGCAAAAAAAATCATTTTGTGTCATGAGAGGCATATTTGCCCAGTGTCTGATGACTACAAGCCAGCTAGTTCCGCATATTGTCAACCCGCCCATAGGGAGTTGGACCCGAAGCAAGCCGAAGAGAGTTGAGTGTCAGCCATCTTGGAGCTAAGCTACAGCTATCTATTTTCATCAGTAAACCTTTACAACATATATGTCCATTCAAGCTACCGCACATGTGTACCACCGGGATACATAGGCACAGATTGGAGAATATGAAGGGAACTTTATTTCAGATGGAATACTCAACACACTACGTGAGCTTAGCCTGCTACAGAGAGCAGCACCTCAGCCTGCGGTGTTGCCTGATGCCTCTAGCCAGGTAAGGGGACATCGACGGCGGTGAGTGCTAAAGCAGAAACACTGAACGAGGGTTAGGAGTTCCAGCTGGGTGGAAAGCTAACGCTAGACAGCCACCTGTCCAATCCATCCTGCTTGCAAGTGTCCGATCATGAGACAACAAACTGGACTCAGTCAACTTCAATGAAACTCCCAAAGCAAGTTCAGAGACTGCAGTATTTTTGTTTTTGTGGAAGCATGGCTGAACAACAGTGTCCCGGACTCTAGGCCTGCTAGTCTTTCAAGCAGATGCTCTAGCGGGTAAGACTCGTGGAGATGGGCTGTGTTAACATGTATACGGACTTGTGAAGAAATGGGGTGCTTTTATCCAACTACTGCTAATTGCTGGTGGAGTTTATGACTCTTAAATGCTTACCGTTCTACATTACACGCAAAGTTACGGCTGTGTTTATACTCAGTGTTTACATCACTCCAAGCGCTAATGCTACCATTGCATTAGCTGAACTTTACGGAGCCTATAATGTGTCTGCACTAAATGTAGCTTGTTTCGTATGTCTTTTTTACGTAATGTTGTTTTTATATATTTTAAATATGTAGCACCGCTTAAGCCCTGGGGAAACGTTTTGTGTATATGGTTGAAAGGACAATTAAACTCACTAGAGTAGAGTGTAGTAGAGTAGTAAGTGAAAATTGAGTTTATATACGAGAAAATAATTTGAAGCCACAAAACAGTATCCACCATCTTATTTTTTAAAACTCATATAATCAAAGCAACCTGAGTGAACATGGTATTACACTGTCTTCACTTAGACAATTTAATTTAACGCCAACAGAAATTGCCAGATTACAGATTAAATTGCTTTCTTGGAGGACCAAACATGATGTATTTGGAAATAAATAAGAATAATTACATAAATTAAATGTATACATGTAGATGCCCTTTTTAGTTTTAAGCATCAGGATACATTTTCCTTCAGCAGAATTTATTTTTCTGACGGGACAGTCTACAATTTTACATAATAATAAAATCCTACAATTTTTTACAGATGACATTTACTTTATTGTTTGTTTTATACATAATAATGAACACACGCATATACTTAGAAAAATTTGATTGATTGGGTATTCGCAATTCACTTAGGAGTCATAGGGCTTTCAATTTTTCCAACCCACTTAGATGAGCATAAGTGGCATAACCATATTTTTCATTTAATTATTCTTTGGTTGTATCACAGCATACTTTACTAACCATTTACTTTTAGAAATAAATTGATAATTAAAGTAATTTAATTTAAATTTATTGTATTAATTCTTGAAATAAGTCAAGATTAGTTCCCATGAAAAACAAGAGCCTTTGTCAATGAGAAATCAAGAAACTGTTTTAGATGCATTGATATTTATTAAACACAACACATGCTCAGGGAGACACCAAGCAACAGGTGCCTCAGAAACAATCGTTTTTGAGGAAACGTCACTCTTCACTCTTCAAGTCCTCTCTGAAACAAAAGAAAGCAAATTATAAGATCAATTGTGAGATGTGTTTTGATTAAATAGTATCATAAATTGAATCACTATGCCCATATATCCCCACTTTAGGCCCCTCAGAGGAGTATTCTAAATGTATTAATAGTCCTCTTGTAATCGCTGGGAGAACACTGACCAATCAGTGAAAGACCAGCACCTTGTTGTTTAACACTATATGAATAAGATGGTTGTCACTGAAAGGTAGGGTTGGCAAAAAAAAAAGATTCACATTCATGAATCGATTCAAGCTTTACTGATTCAAAATGTATTCATAGAATTCCCAAAAACAATTATTATTATTTTTTCGTTTTTTAATGGCATGTATACTATCACATGGGAAAAGTAACTTTGTGTACATATTGAGAATAGATAATTTAATTGAGAATCGTTTTTTGAATTGAAAATCAATTTTGAATGACTAGCATAAAAATCATTTTCTGAATCGTGCAGCCCTACTGAAAAGGTCACAATTGTTTTTGTGATGGAAAGCTAAAAGTATAAAGTTTTCATTTTAACATGTATATACAATTATGTACGATATATGACCTATTAATACTGACTTTTGACCCCACATCTCTGGTCTTGGCACGTAGCTTGTTGACCTGAGACTCAGCGATGTCAGCTCTTTCTTCTGCTTCATCAAACTCATGTTGAAGCTTACGAAACTTGGTAAGATAACTGTTGCTCTGTTCCTCCTGTAGAATACACACCATACATGTGACTTATTATATCAGACCTGAGAAAGCTTATGCCTATATGTCTCATATGTACAAATTTTGTATTTTAATTTCACTTGTACTTACGGCATCTTCAGAAGCCTTCTTATAGGATTTCACCTTAAGCTGCAGCTTGTCCACCAAATCTTGAAGACGAGCTAGATTTTTACGGTCTTCTTCTGTCTAAATTGGGCAGAAACATCATTAATGTATAAATGTATGTATATTTTAATTCTGAATTAAATGTTCTTTGCATGAATAGACTATGGTCTAGATTGACAGTTACCTGATAGGAAAGCTCCTTGATACGTCTTTCATACTTTTTTACTCCCTTAACAGCATCACTGGCTTTTTTCTGTTCACTTTCCACCTCATTTTCAAGTTCCCTGACCTGCAGCATGTTATCAACAAAGTCAGCCACTTCTTTAGTTTACATAAAGCAGCAATATATTTAACATATATAAATGATGCTTTAGCCAAAGAGCCAAGTGAACTCACCCTGGCCTCTAGCTTCTGCACCTGCTTCTTGCCTCCCTTCATGGCGATCTGTTCAGCTTCATCCAGACGGTGCTGCAGGTCTTTGATGGTTTGCTCCATGTTCTTCTTCATACGCTCCAGGTGAGCACTGGTGTCCTGCTCTTTCTTCAGCTCCTCTGCCATCATGGCAGCATCTGTAATGGCCTTCTTGGCTTTCTCTTCAACATTTCGGCACTCTTGCACAGCATCTTCTACTTCTGCCTGAAGCTGGGATGTATCGGCCTCCAGCTTCTTCTTGTGATTTATCAGGCTGGTGTTCTAGGTTTACAGAAATATTCAAATTTGCCTTGTGAAAACAGTGTATGTTAAACAAACATGCTAGAACATATTGACAATCACTGCATCTCACCTGTGAGTGTAGGAGCTGCACCCTTTCACTCACATCCAGCAGCTCTTGCTCAGCAAGCTTGCGACCTCTCTCAGTTTGCTCCAGAGCAGACCTGAGCTCCTCCACTTCAGCCTGAAGAAGGTTGTTGCGTCTCTCAACTATGGCATTGTTTTCCTTTAGATCATCATTGGCCCTAAGAGCATCATCAAGCTGGAGCTGAAGGTCCTGGAAGTGCGGGAAATTTATTGTGAAGCATGTTGAATAAAATGATACTGCAATACAATATGTTCAAGGTATTCATTGTTTTGAAGAGTGTCATCAAGTTGAAGTTGAGCATCCTTGAAGATCAAAGCCCAAAGAATTTCAATTCTGAGTTATTTCCTGAAAACAATTTGGTAATAGTTTTATTTTTTTCACTTAATTTATACCTTCAGATGTGCATTAACAGATTTAAGTTGTTTCTGGGCCTCAGCTGCTTGCCTGTTGGCCTGGCTTAGCTGGATCTCCATCTCATTGAGGTCTCCCTCCATCTTCTTCTTTAAACGGAGAGCCTCATTCCTGCTGCGGGTCTCAGCATCAAGGGAGCTCTGAAGAGTATCCACAATTCGCTGTTGATTTCTCTTTGCTTGCTCCATCTCTTCATCTTTCTCGGCCAACTTGCGGTCAAGATCAGCCTTAATCTGGTTGAACTCAAGCTGGGCTCTTAGAATCTTCCCTTCCTCATGTTCCAGTGATGCCTATCATCAAGTAAAGAATGAAAATTAAATGCATGACTAGTTACACCAAGTACCAAACCAGTGTTCATGAAGTCCACCGTTCAACATTCAAGATACCTCTGCTTCCTCCAGAGCTGTTTGTATGTCAGACTTCTCTTGTTCTAACTGTTTTCGAATCTTCTCAAGCTCATGGATACTTTTTCCATTCTCACCAATTTGCTCAGTGAGGTCAGATATTTCATCTGAGAAACAAAATGTCATATTGTTAATGGTTTGGTCATTAGAAAAAAAATCAAAGATAGAGGTGTAAGCTGTTTTTTTTCCATACCCTGTAGATTCTTATTCTCTCTCTTCATGGTCTCCAGATGTTCAAGAGATTCTTCATAAGAGTTCTTCAGTTTGAAGAGCTCAGTGCTTAGAGACCTGGCTTCCTTCTGAGAGCTCTCCAGCTCTGTTTGAGACTCTTCATACTTCTGTTTCCATTCTGCCAAGACCTGAAATATGTATGCTAAAAGGTCATTTCACTTTAATTATGTATCTAAAAGAGCAAAAGCGCCATATGTATTTGAAAATGCAACCTTATCAAAGTTTCTTTGCTTCTTGTCCAGAACAGCAGCAGCAGCATTAGACCTCTCCACATCCACCATGAGATCTTCAATCTCATTCTGCAGCCTGTGTTTGGTCTTCTCCAGAGATGAGCATTTAGCATTCACTGCTTCCACAGCCTCCTCAGCATCCTGCAGACGCTGAGCCAGCTTTTTCCTTTTGAAATTGATCATTCACATCATTTAATGTTCCTGCAGTTGTGCTATTTGGATAAATCTTAATGAAATTAACTAATATGACTGGCTGCTCAGTCATCTAACAGACAAACTTTTTGTTCGTCTTACATTTTAGTAGGAACATAACACAAACAAAAAGCTGATCTGCTAGACAAAGTAAAAATGTCTCTTTAGAAATAAGATATCAAATCATGAATTTGGATGTCAAAATGTCTCACTTGGCCTCCTCCAGTTCCTCAGTTCTCTGGATAGCATCAGTTTCGTACTTGGTTCTCCACTGAGCCACTTCAGAGTTGGCCTTGGACATGTTGCGCTGCAATTCACCCTTGGCCTCCTGCTCCTCCTCATACTGCTCCCTGAGAAGGTCACAGTCATGTCGAGCAGACTGCACTGCATGGGCTAAAGCATTCTTGGCCTGAAATAAAAGCATATCTTGTTGCATTTGTATGTACCACCATCTGTACCAAAGATTTTACTTGTTACTGTTGATTGCTACCTTGACTTCCTCTTCTAGTTGTCTTTTAAGGTCTTCAATTTGTTGAGTATAGGACTGTTTTCCTCTGGTAAGTTGGGACACCAAGGAATCCTTTTCCTCAAGCCGCCTTACAAATTCACCTAATTTTGATAAAAGAAATAAATGAGTTGTTAATAATATCCCAAACAAAACCCACAGTTCAAATCAAATGTTTACCATTCTCAGTTTGAAGCTTTGCTTTCTGCATGGTGAAGTCATTGATAGTACGCTGTCCCTCTTCTGCCTTTGTTTTGTATTCATTCATCTGGTCTTCCAGAGACCTGCACATTTTCTCCAAATTATTCTGAAAAAAAAACCAAAAGAGTGGAACATAACCAACTTCAAAAGAAATGAAAGGTGTCTTAGGTTGCTTTCACACCTGAGCAGGTTGCTCTGTTTTACGGAATCCTGGAGCATCTTGTAGGATTGTCTGGTTTGTTTGTGTTAGTGTGAAAGCTTATTCAAACTTTGGTGCCGACTAAACAACCAAGCTCTGGGCTGCTTGAAAATGATGTCTCGGTTTGCTTCCAAATTGCACTAGTGTTCGCTGAACTTTATTTGAGAATGCAATCTGACCCAAATACGGAAAGTAAACCAGAAAACGTGCTTACTAGCTTGACTAGCCTGTAATTTCAACGTTGCCCACAATTTACAAACTTATGTTTTAAGTGATGATCATTTTCAAATCCATAACCTGTTATGATAAATTGCTTGTTGTCAATAACAACATGTAATCATCTCTCTCTCGCTCTCACTCCCATCAGGGCCCACCCTGTTCTTCATTCGCTGTCTTGTCAGCTGCTCATATTTTTCTAAAATATTAGAAACAATAAAGCAAATCAAGAACACACAAGACAGTATAAACTTGGTGTAGCTCCATTATTTCTGAGTTCAGGAACGGTTAGTCATTTTCACTTGGATATTCTGCCCAATAGACCAGCAATGCCTTGACCTTGTCACATTTACAGAATTTGGTGCGCTTGTGAACACTATTCAAAGAAAACAAAAAATGCATCAGTGTTGCAACTTTACCCCTGAATTGCATTGAGTCTACAGAACTATAGGTGTGAAAGCACCCTTAGACTAACAATGAGATGATAGATATATATATATATATCTCATCTCATTGTACATAAAGGTATTTTACCTTTTACATAAAGGTATTTTACCTTAGCCTTCACAATATTTTCCATATTGGAGACCACATCATCCAGCTCCAGTCTGAGCTCGCTCTTCTCCTTCTCCAGTTTCTGCTTGACTCTCTGCAGGTTATCAATCTGCTCTCCCAAGTCAGCCACACTGTCAGCTTGTTTCTTCCTGAGTGTGGCAGCAGTGGCTTCATGCTGCAAAGTGGCCTCTTCAAGGTCTCTGCGGAGTTTCAGGAAATCAGCCTCCCTCTTCTTATTCATTTCAATCTGGGCAGATGTTGCTCCACCAGCCTCCTCCAGCCTCTCACTGATCTCCTCCAGCTCTCTGGCCAAGTCTGCTCTCTGTTTCTCCACTTTGGCTCGGGCAGCTCGCTCTGCCTCAAGCTCTTCTTCCAGCTCCTCAATGCGGGCCTAGACCAAAATCAAGGATTTTTGTTCCTTTTAGCTAAACATCACATCCCTGCATAAGTAAATTAACACAGTTCTTCTAATTTAACATTACCTGTAACTCCTTCAATTTTTTTTGGAGCTGAGCACTCATTGCTTGTTCGTCTTCAATTTTCCCATTGAGTTGGCTGATTTCAAAATCTTTCCTGTGGATGAAAAAGGTTTAAATTTGTACCAGCTGACACATAGTTTAAATCTATTTGTGTTTTTTTTACAAGTGCACTTTTAATGGTACTTTTTCAGTCTCTCTTCGAGTTGCTGCTTGTCATTTTCCAAGTCCATCACACTCTCTAGAGCTAACTTTAGGTCTCCCTCAAGCTTCCGTTTTGCTCTCTCAAGGTCCATACGCACTTTCTTCTCTTGCTCAAGGGAGCCTTCAAGCTGCAGTGGGTGATCATTACAGCCTTTCAGTTTAATTTATTCACAATATATCAAATGTTTTTTTGTTTTTTTTAAACATACCAACACACTCTTAATTACTATGTTCTTACATCATCCACTTGTTGCTCCAACTTAGTCTTGGCCTTAGTAAGAGTGTTGACTTTGTCTTCTTCACTCTGGAGATCATCCAGTGTTTGCTGATGTGCTTCCTGTAAGGCTTTCTTTTCTTTGGTCAACTTAGCTATGATTTCATCCAGAGCAGCCATCTCTTCGACCAGGTTCTTCACCTGTTGAAAGTAAGAAAGTTAGGATATTTAGTCAAAAATTCCAGACCCATGGCATCAACATTCTGTACCAATTTATAACATAAGTAATGATTTAAATGGAAAAGTTGCCATTTTGTATCAATAACAGTCAGCTCAGCAATTGAACATGACATTGTCTGTGAAGGAAATGTCTTATAGTACCTTGTTCTCTGTGGCGTGCTTCTCTTTCTCCACTTTAGCCAGAGTTAACTCTAAGTCATCAATGTCTTTCTTAAGCTCAGAGCACTCATCCTCCAGCTTCCTCTTCTTAGCAGTCAGTTCAGCATTCATCTCCTCCTCATCCTCCAGTCTTTCTGTCAACTCTTTGGCTTTTGCCTCCAGCTGAATCTTGTTTTTGATCAGCCCCTCACATCTTTCTTCAGCATCACAAAGATTATCTTGCTCCTGTTATAATTTAAAGTCACAGCATTATGCATTGGGAGATTTGCTTTGATTTAAATATTATTTGTAATGCTCACAGATTTTAACATGTCTAACATACAGATTGAACTTGGAGCTGCAGATCATTCTTCTCTTGAAGAAGAGTGACCGTTTTTTCTTCAAGTTCCTTCCTGCGGGCCTCAGATTTTGCGTAAGCCTCTTTAAGTTTGCCAAACTCTTCCTTCATATTGGCCATTTCCTTCTCAGTCTCTGCCGATCTCAAAAGAGGTTTAATCTTAAAGAACATCTTCATCCATGGCCAATTCTTGACCCCCATAAAAGCACGGATGTTCCACTGGATCACAAGTAATGCATCCCTGTAGACATTGATTCATAAAGTTATTGTAATGTAATCTAGTAATTAGTTCCTGGATATTCTGTATATTTAAATTCATTTATTGCATCTACCTGCGTTCTACAATCTTCTGGAATTCAATTCTTGCTAGAACACCTCGTGACCTTGCCTGGATCCTAGTGATAATTAGAGATAAGCGGTCATCACGCATTTCCTCCAGCAGACCAAGCAGTCCAGCTTTGAAGAACACCTGATTTTTGCAAACAAATGAGATCAGCAGTATTATACATCAGAGAAACCCACGTTGAGCAAGTGTGTGCTTTGAAGACGATGGCTCATGCCCAGCTCAATATAGACAGATTTGTCTGTTTTAACAAAACATAGATAGTAATAATTGTCAATAAAAGCAAGTGTAGTTGAACAAGTGATGCCCCATGGTTGTCTTTAGTTAAAGAATTGCAGTGTACAAACCACAAAACAAATGTTATCACAGTTCCTTTTCACACTGAGATGTAAATGTATGTGCTTTAAAATAAATGTGGCAAAATGCATTTGACCAATACTTACTTTGGTGTGCCCCAGTTTGTACTGGTTATGGTCTAAATCCAAGGAGCCCAAAAGCTTCTCTGAAGCTTTTTTGTTATCAATGAACTGTCCCTCAGGAATAGCATTTGGGTTCAAAATGCGGTATCTTTGTAATGAAGATAAAAGATAATTTTAGTTTTATTGTCATTTAAAATATCAAATATCAAACTTAATAATTATCCCTGTTAGAGTGTTGATAGTAGAATCTATCATTGGGTGAGAAATTAAAAGAAACAAGTTAAGTAGAGAATCTGTATATCTGAAAGACACCTCTGTTTGAAATCTCCATAGAGGATCCTGTTGGGGAAGCCCTTTCTGCAGATTCTGATGCCTTCCAGTACACCGTTACAGCGCAGCTGGTGCATCACCAGAGGGTTCTCCATGGCCCCAGGAGTCTTGGTCTCATTGGGGATGATGCAGCGAACAAAGTGAGGGTGAGTTGACCTCAGGTTAGTCATCAGCTTGTTCAGGTTCTCCTGAGGAGGTAATTTAACCCTGTGGTTAACACTGAGTGTAGGTTATTGTTGTGTTGCATATCTCTGTTATTAATGTAAAATTAAGTCTTAGTCATTGTTTTTTATATGAAAGAGCCATTCACACATTTTATATTTACCAACCCTGTGCAAGGCAGACACTGTTTGGAAGGATGAACCCTTCTTTTTGCTTCCTCCTCCTTTGCCGCCCTTTCCACCTTCAGCTACTGTAATAAACCAGTGTACAACACATTAGATTGCATTGACAAACCCAGTTCTCTTGCAGTTCCCATTATGGCAAATGTAATACATTCAAGGGCAAATTCATCACAGAATTTTACAGCAGCTAAAGCTGTACTTATAAGACAAAAATATAACGTGTACCCGTAATCATTGCCGGGGCAAGCTTCTGTGCTTTTTTACACATGTAAAAATTAGTAAATATGTAGACATTTGGGGCAGAATTGGCCCCTTTCTCTGGAGTCCAATTCACAAAGAGCAGCACTGATAGCCACACACAGTTACAATAAACTTATTAGTCTTCAGAGACTTGGTGGTAATAAAGAGCATTTATAAAAAGTTTCCCTTGCTTTAAATATCCATGATATATGCAGTGTGCAAAGAAAGCTTCTCTAACCCAGTGATCAAAAAGTAAATTAACAATACGATAAGTTTAATAACTCAAACTCTTTTTACTTGAGGTGGGGCGATAGTGGTTGCAAGTGATGTGCAAATCAGTGTTGACAGCGGCTGCAATCCATTCTTGGTGAATTTGCCCTTCCGTTTATTCTTACCTGCTTCTGATCCAGCATAATTTGCAAAGAGGACAGATAGCAGCTTGAGATTAGACTTCTGGTAGAGTCCTACAACGGTCTCATTCAGAGGATCTTTGTTCTTCACCAGCCAGTTGTTGATATTATAATCAACAGTTCCAGCATAGTGAACCAGGGAGAAATGGGCCTCTGGTCTCCCTTTGATAACTCTGGGCTTCTGGAAGTTGGCAGATTTCCCCAGATGGTTGTCATAGAGCTTAGTTTTAAAGGTGGTATCAGAGGCTTTGGGGAACATGCACTCCTCTTCAAGGATGGACATGATACCCATGGGCTGAAGGGACAAAAATATATGTTAAATGGTTGGATTTGATTTTCAATCAGTCTTTATACATGGCTTGACATACAGTATTCCATTTTCTCACCTTTTCAATCAGGTCAATGCAGGCTTGCAAATCCATACCAAAATCTATAAAAGTCCATTCAATGCCCTCTTTCTTGTACTCTTCCTGCTCCAGCACAAACATGTGGTGGTTGAAAAACTGTTGCAGTTTTTCATTGGTGAAGTTGATGCACAGCTGCTCAAAGGTGTTGAACTGAAATGAAACGGTCAACAGTATGACAGGCTTAATACTGTACTTTCTCCTTAAACCACAGAATACTTCATATAGAGTTAGTATGTTTTTTAAACTCACATCAAAGATCTCAAATCCAGCAATGTCCAGTACACCAATGAAATACTGGCGAGGCTGCTTGGTGTCGAG